>NC_051177.1:73077555-73235707 GCF_013339695.2 Rhipicephalus sanguineus | reverse complement strand
GGGTTTCCTGATAATGCCATAGCAGGGGCTTGCGAAAAAAATCAAAAGATCCTTTAAGCAACGGCCGGTAACCCCACCAGACAAAGATGAACCGCAGGAAAGAAAAAGAGTGGCAAAATCCCGTATGTCCACTGGCTGTCGCACGGCATGAAGAGAGTGGCTTCACGATATGGGGTTGATGTCGTGTTCTCCGCAGAAAATAAGGTGGGCCACATCTGCCCAGCAGTAAGTAAGAAAATAGACAAGCCACAACAGGGTGAAAAAAGAGGATGTGCCATCAAGCATGGAAGGCAGTTTGTTCCTTGCGCACGTGGTGTTGTCTACAGAATACCACTGTCGTGCGGCAAGGCATATATCGGGCAAACAGGTAGATGCCTGAATGTGCGTCTGCGAGGAGCACAACAGCTCATTAATAGGAAGGCCGTTCACCCATCTGGCGCTGCACTGCAAGGGGTGTGATCAAGGTAGCTGCAAGCCTGCTTTTGATCAGACGACAGTAATCTACAAGCACAGGGGCTCCGTGCAGGGGGAGATTGTAGAGGCCTTCGTCATCCAGAGGGAGGGGCTGCATTGCATCAGTCACCCCTCTATCAGTTTGCAGGAGGGGAGACAGCCTATCTAGAACGTCACTGACGTAGGCAGGCTGAGCGCAAGATTTTAACTTTTTAGGTTTTTTTGGTGTCGACTCGTGGGTTAGGTATGATTGCATAGTAGTATAAATATTTCTTTCCTCAATAAAAAATTTCAGTTGCTAGTAGCGCGTCGTCCCGTGTCCATCTTCTTCATTGTGTACCGTATTATCGCGCCCTTCCGTGTATCATAAGCTTAACCCGCACAACGGACGTAGGAGCATTGTACAAAAGCTAGGGTCACTGCAACTGCAGCAAGAAGTAATGCATTGATTGTGAATTAACGAATGAATGAATGAATGAATGAATGAATGAATGAATGAATGAATGAATGAATGAATGAATGAATGAATGAAATCAGCACATATACCTAAATCAACTTATATTTGCCGAGAGCACAGTGCTGTACGAAACATTTAATTTGTGAGTTTATTTTTTGGTTGTTCTCATATTTTTTACGTGCTTTCGCGGTACATGAGCAAACCAGACCAAATGTGCACCCTGATGTTGGCAGAGACAACACACCACCAGTGTGGGCAAGTGTAGTAAGCAGAAAAACACCAATACTTAAGCATGGCAAGTTGGAAACTGTCTATTCGGACGTTTTGCAAGCGGATCTACATCTTTCTCATCCGAATTTCTTGCCTAGCTTCGTTGCTTCAAAACCTGGTTCAAAATCTCGCCTAATTAAGCAAATAAGCAGAACACAACAAAAATATTCACTCCATGCAGCAGTCAGGAACATACATTCAGTCGCGTCGTCGTAGAGTGCGTCGGCATATCTTAAAACTCTGGCTAGAGTTAGCTGGGACCGCCTGTACAAGTGAGCTTTTATGCTCAATAAAAACAGTCTCCTGACAAACGGTACGATTCCTTATAGATTTTTGATAGACACTTCAAATTACGCATTCGCCGTAGCAAAACGAAGAAGAAAACATGCTGAACGCTTAAGCAGTACTTGGCATATAAGGTCGATGATCTGTCCGCTAAAGTTCAAGGTTGAATATCTTCCGATGTTTCTGCAACGGAGGGGAGCCATGTAAATGTCACTGCGAGTACCAAGTTATATTCATCTTTTATAAATGTCGGTCACTGATAGTGACAGTTGTCATGAATGGGCTAGGACAGGAATGTCGTACGTCAATCATCTACATTACTAACATCGAAATGCGTGTTCAGTGTGTACAGGCATATGGAACTGACCTCCGTTAAATGTGTATACGCAGTAATTAAAGGCTTTCGATTTTCAACTACTGCCGGCATGCTCATTTCTGGTTTTTATACCAAAGGAAAAAGAAAAAGACGCAATTTGCGCGAGGCCTATGAGCTTTTTTACACTCAGCGGATGTGCGACATTAAGCGACTAATCAGTATGTACGGCGTCTCTTTGAAAGTCTTCGTAGCTTTCCTTTTGCGTCAACAAAGGTAGAACTCGGCCACTGCGAAATCGGTATAATCACATGAAAGTCGCATAATTCCGCATGCCAGGGCACAAGCGAGCGCCGAGTGGTAACGGCGCGTCCGTTCTTACCTACCTTTTCATGTTGTAATACTGTGCGGACGAAAGAGTAGCCGACATCTCACGAATTTCTACCTCTTTCACGAGTACACGCAAACAATAAAACATACAAATAGAAGAAGAAATTTGAAAACGGAGAATGCACACCTTCTTATTGATTTATTTTTTAGTTATTTATTAATTTGTATGGTACGTATAAAGCTTGCACACGTGTCCCGCGAGCAAAACGTTCCATCAATTCACACCGGGTTTCCTTGCATAACGCGCCTGCCTTATGTTACAGAGCAGCTAGTGATAAACAGCACTCGTGCATATCCCTGAAGAAGATGTAGAGGACTGGTCGGTAACGAAAGGCCCAGAGCAGCACTTCGTGGGCTTCGAAAGAACAAACACTCCTCACCGATGAGGCCTTGTCACCAGGTATGCTATGGCTTCTTTGTGTAGTATATAAAACGTGATCGCGCAAGCTACGATGTGCGACCGTGCATAAACGAGGCGCAAAAACAAAGCCCGAGAAAAAAAGGGGTTAAGAAAACTTCTACCTCGCAGGGTATATGGAAGCAGAGCGTCTTCTTTGTCGCGCTCGAGTTCGCCCTCTCTAGTTGGCACCAGTTGCTGGTCGCGTGATTAGGCAGGCGCATCGTCACCGTCCTCGTCGAGCCCTATGTAAACTGAAGCGGCGTTCCTGTGCACTGCTAGAATATATACAGGCACGCTGACACTTTCTCCTGCCATCTTCTCCTCGTGTTTCTTTCTGCCCATCTCCATATTCTCGCCGCGCCCTTGTGTCTCGCCGCTGAGCCTTATTCTGGCCATGGTGCATAAGGGCGGACCGTATATACGTGATACACGTGTTTCTTTCGCAGTTCTTTTTTCTTTGTCTCAGCGGTCCTCGCTGTTGTTGTCGCTCCGTATAACACAAACACAACAGATCGCTGTGAGGCAGTAATGTTCAGGACCGAGGGAGGCGTATGGAGGTGCGCTCGCTTCGCGAGGCGTGTTCTTATACCGTGCGAAAGAAACTGCCAAGCCAGGAGCAAGGCTTCGGAGCTGAGGCACAATAGAAAAAGAAAGTAATGGCAGCAACTTTGCAAACAAACAACGTCTCGTTTGTCGCGACTTGGAGGGGCTTAATTAGAGCTTTGACGTGACCCTGTTTATGAGGAAGGGCGTTTACGTTTTGCCGGCGTTTTCGTTATAGTCACGTTGTTTCGTAAGTAAGTTGCAGCGGCAAAACTGAGCGAACAGGTAGGGGCGGCCCGACAAAGCTTGTGACAGTTATGACCGGTGCAATGCTAAGTGGGCCGCTGCTGCATGCCCTTACGCTTTCTCTCGAGCTGGTGCTTCGGCCTGAACTCTGTTGACGCTTTTTTTTGTTTTGTTTTTGGAGTGGCCGTGTGTGTCCGACCGTTACCGCCACACCTCTCTCACAACCCTCCGCTGCCACGGTTGTTATTAAAGCTTGGGAAGCTTGTGTAGCGCTTCTTTTGTAAGCTTAAGCGTGTTTGCATTTGTCGTTAGTTTTCAAAGCAAAATACTAAGTATGCATTCATAAATTATTATTCGCGTCGTGGCCAAAAGCCTGCGAAATGTATCGTAGTACCGCAGGCACTGCGATATGTGGACACGTGTTGTCGTTACTTTCGTCTATCAACGTAGCACAAAGTACGCAGAAAAGGAGGAAGGACAAGCGTTTGCTTTTGCAAGACTTGGTCCGTGCGCATTAAGCAACACGTTTCTTCCTCCTCATCCTTATAGCTCTCCTTTAGCCCTTAGACGAAGGGTCAGTTGTCCAAGCAATGGGCTAGTCGTTTGCCCGCCGCTAGGATAAAAGAAGTGACAGGTGTCCGACACAATATAAGTTCAGCCATGTTTGAGCTAAAAAATGCGCCTTTCTCGCAATAAAAATTAGCAGCACTGGCGTGCCTAACATACAGATTTTAAAAAATGGATCTTTCGAAACGTCACAGAGGTCGCGCAAGATACGTTACTCGCCATTGTACTCGCCAGCGGCTGTAATGAAATAGGACTTGTCTGGTACTTTCACTGTTCATCTCTACTTGATTCGTACTATAAAGCTATGACCAAGTCTTGCCAGCGAAGGATCCATAAGTACTTTTGTATTCTTTGACACTGCTTTTCTTTTCTGCTGTATCTGCTATCTCCTTTGTTTGTTTTTCACTTATATGTATGCTCTGTTACTTCTTGCCGCTCTTCTACCTTTGTTTTTTTTTTTTTAGCAGTGGCGCTTCGTCGCCTACTAGAATTCCAATCAAATCTCCAATGCCGTTAAATCGTTACTGGCACCCGCCTCAACCAACAAGAACGCATTTGAAAGAATGATGGTTTAGTGTGGCTTTGTCTTAACAGGCGTACCAGTTCAATGTTTCCTGATCAGCTGATCAGTGTCTTGCCGAATTCTCGCTCTAAGTTAGCACCGAGTAGTTAACCTCTCATACCATCTACTTGTGTTGTGAAGTCGAATGCCCATCAGTAGCGAAGCTGTTAAAAGAACTACTTTCCTTGTTTCTAGCGATTCCAACGCAGAAAATCGTTCCTTGTTAGTCGATCGCAGAAAGCTATCATCATCTTAACGGGTATGTGCCACTTCGCGGCTACCCGAGGACGAGTACAGAGAGCGAGAGGAAGAGATAGATAGAAAGAGAGAAACATAGAGACATAAAGAAAGATATAAAGAAAGAGAGAGATAAAAATTCTCGCCGAAAAAAAAAAGCCTTCACGAGGCGGGTTTCGAACCCGCGTACCCTCGATCCGAAGGCGAGCGTCCTAACCACTCGGCTATCCAGACACGCTAGCAGAGCGCAGCAAAGCCTTGTATAGTGCCGCAAGTCTTATATTTCATGAGTTGAAGCTTCACCCACAAAGACTGTGGGCAACGCGCTGCGCAGGCCTCGCCGTGATGTGTAGGAAGCTTCGCGATTGTTTTGGAACAATCCGTTAAGATTGCGCGCCGCACGAGGATGTTCCAGCTTTGTCGAGAGATAACGCCGCCAACAGCGATATCGCTGGAAAGTTCGATAGCATCTGTATAAAAGCCGACGCACTTCGCCGCTTGTCAGTTGATCGACGGACGACGCCCTGTTCGCCGCTATCATTGTACAGCGTGTATTGCTGTAGTTCTAGTTCTCATTTTCCCGGCCACAAGTTCGGCCAAATAAACAGTTTCATTCTGCAAACGCCGACTGCTTTCTTCGTCGACGTCACGACCACGTGACATCCACGTGCGTGCTGGCGAGCCAGCCGCAGACTGGAAGGACTACCCCCACAATACGGACCCCTACCGGACAAGACCAGGATCACAACAAGGAAGACGACAGCCACAATGACAACCGCTGTGGCGCCTACAACGGTCGTCATGCATTCCTCGAGGGAGCCGCCGACATTCCGCGGATCACCATGCGAGGATCCAGAAAGCTGGCTGGAGGCATACGACCGAGTCTCCACGTTCAACAACTGGGACTGCGACGAGAAGCTACGCCATGTCTACTTCGCCCTTCAAGATGGCGCAAGGACCTGGTTCGAGAATCGAGAGTCCACGCTAACATCATGGGACCTCTTCCGCACCGGATTTCTCAACACCTTCACGAGCGTCATCCGGAAAGAAAGGGCTGAAACCCTTCTCGAGACCCGTGTACAGCTCCCCGATGAAAACGTCGGACTGTACACCGAAGAAATGACTCGACTATTCCGCCATGCCGATCCAGCCATGTCCGAAGAAAAGAAAGTTCGCTTCCTGATGCGGGGAGTGAAGGAAGAACTCTTCGCCGGACTTGTGCGCAACCCGCCGAAGACGGTCTCGGAATTCCTTTCAGAGGCCACCACAATCGAAAAGGCACTAGAAATCCGCACTAGGCAGTACAACCGCCGCATTCCTACGACGACCTACGGGGAGGTTCAGGCGCTGCAGTCTGATGACCTGCGTGACACCATCAGAGCGATTGTGCGGGAAGAGCTGCGCAAACTGTTACCTTCGCCGCAGCATCAAGTGCATTCAATCGCCGACGTTGTCCGCGAGGAAGTCCGGCAATCGCTTGGAATTCCCGAAGCACCGCAGGCTCAGCCGGAAGCAATGAGCTATGCTGCTGCAGCCCGACGCAACGCCCCACCCCCTCGCCCACGTCAAGACGCCGCGTCGCCGCAGCAGTTCCGCCGCCAGGCACCGCCGCCACCCACCACCGACGCCATACCGCCCGCCGACAGGACAACGCTGCGCCCCCCGAAAGACCGACGTTTGGCGTGCCCCTGACAACCGGCCGTCTCTGCTATCACTGCGGGGGAAGCCGGCCCACACATACCGCCGATGCCAGTATCGACAGATGGGGCTACGCGGATTCGCCGTTAACGCGCCGCGCCCGCAGCCAGGCGAACGGCCTCGCGACATCGACGACTACCTCACCGGAGCACAGTGGGAAGAACGACGAGCTTCCCGCTCGCCGTCGCCCGGCCGCTACATGTCAGCGCACCGCCGGCAGTACACTGGCCCGAACCGGGGCCGGTCGCCTAGCCCGTATCCGGGAAACTAAGGGCAGCAACCGATGGAGGTGCGGTTGCTGTACGACGAAATGCCGAAGATCCTCCGCGGCCGCCGACGACGACAACGCGACGAGACCTTCAGAACACGACGCCAACCGGACGGAGCCCTCACGACGAAACTTCGCGGCCCGAAGAAAACCTGACGACGCAACGTAGAAACAGCGGGACAAATCGACGAAGCCGTGATCCGACGCCACGACCTAACCGCAACGCAAGACGACGAACCAGCGACCTCGATGTCCTTATCGACGGCCACAGCATCACAGCTCTCGTCGACACCGGAGCCGACTATTCCGTCGTCAGTGGGCCATTCGCCACCAAGCTGAAGAAAGTAAAGACCGCTTGGAGTGGACCCGAAATCCGGACAGCTGGAGGCCACCTGATAACACCGATTGGTGTCTGCACGGCGAGAGTCACCATCAATAACCACACTTATCCTGCGAGCTTTGTAATCCTACAAAACTGCTCCAGGGATGTGATACTCGGAATGGACTTCCTAAGTGACCACGGCGCCGTTATCGACCTGAGGTCTGAGTCGATAACACTAACCTCAGACAAAGCGCTCCCGCCCCACCCGACGCCAGGGAACCATGCACTGAATGTGATAGAAGAGCAGGTGACCGTTCCGCCGCGCTCCAGCGTCATTATTTCCGTCGGCACTGAAAAACCTGCAAACCTTGAAGGCGTAATCGATGGCGATCAGCAACTACTCCTGAATCGTCAAATTTGCGTCGCAAGAGGTATCGCCGAGCTGCATGACGGTAAAGCAAAGGTACTGCTGACAAACTTCAGCCACGAATATAGGCACCTCAACATGGGTACGACGGTTGCCTACATCGACGAATGTGTAGCCGCCAGCGATGCTTTCGCCCTCTTCGATGCTGCCGAACCTGCTTCGACGAATAGAGGTCCCGAACCGGATTGTGACGTCAACCCGAGCCTTCCGAAGGTCAAGCAAGACCAGCTCAAAACCCTGCTCCTGCAATACAAGCACTGTTTCTCGTCGTCCTCGCGGGTCCGACAAACGCCCCTTGCTAAGCACCGCATTATAACAGAAGAAAATTCTCGACCACTCCGACAGAGCCCCTACAGAGTTTCGACGCGAGAACGTGAGGCCATAAAGAAACAAGTCGACGAAATGCTACGCGACGATATCATCCAGCCTTCAAAGAGTCCGTGGGCGTCACCCGTGGTATTAGTGAAGAAGAAGGACGGGACACTGCGCTTCTGCGTTGATTATCGGCGCCTGAATAAAATCACGAAGAAGGACGTGTACCCCCTCCCACGGATAGACGACACCCTGGATCGACTTCACAACGCAACGTACTTTTCGTCGATGGACCTCAAGACCGGCTATTGGCAGATCGAAGTAGATGAAAGAGACCGAGAAAAGACCGCTTTTATAACACCCGACGGCCTCTTTGAGTTCAAGGTCATGCCTTTCGGTCTTTGCGCGGCACCTGCGACGTTCCAGCGCGTCATGGACACCGTACTGGCTGGATTGAAGTGGCAGACGTGCCTTGTGTATTTGGACGACGTCGTCGTGTTTTCCTCGACCTTCGACGAGCATCTCCGGCGGCTTGAGGCAGTACTTCAAGCGATCAAGACTTCTGGACTGACCCTGAAGCCAGAAAAGTGCCGATTCGCATACGACGAGCTCCTGTTTCTCGGTCATGTGATCAGCAAGTCTGGAGTGCGCCCAGACCCGCGGAAAACAGCGGCCATCGCCGACTTCGCGCCTCCCACCGACAAGAAGGCCGTCCGCCGATTTCTCGGCTTATGCGCCTATTACAGACGCTTCGTCAAAAGCTTTTCACGCATCGCCGAACCACTCACGCTTCTCACGAAGACTAACGTGGAATTCAGGTGGGAACCGGAGCAAGTGCAAGCATTTGAGGAACTTAAACGACGCCTGCAGACGCCACCCATACTTGCGCATTTCGACGATTGCGCCGATACTGAAATACACACCGACGCAAGCAGCGTAGGACTCGGCGCCGTCCTTGTGCAAAAGACGGACGGGCTTGAAAGGGTTATCAGTTATGCTAGCCGGTCATTATCCAAGGCAGAAGCCAACTATTCCACAACAGAAAGGGAATGCCTCGCCATCATCTGGGCTACGTCAAAGTTTCGCCCCTACCTCTATGGCAGGCCCTTCAAAGTTGTCAGTGACCATCACGCCTTATGTTGGCTAGCTAACTTGAAGGACCCTTCAGGTCGTCTCGCACGATGGTGTCTGAGGCTTCAAGAATTCGACATTACCGTCGTGTACAAGTCCGGACGAAAACACTCTGACGCCGACTGCCTCTCTCGTGCCCCCGTCGACGCGCCGCCGCAAGACGACGACGATGACTGCTTCCTCGGAACTATAAGTGGCGACGACTTCGCCGAAAGGCAACGAGCCGACGCGGAACTGGGGGGCCTTATGGAGTACCTCCAGTGCAAGACCGCCGTTGTTCCCAAGGTATTCAAGCGAGGACTGTCGTCGTTTTTCTTACGGAACGGCGTTCTCCTGAAAAAGAACTTCTCGCCACTTCAAACAGACTATCTTCTTGTCGTGCCCTCATCATTGCGACCAGAAGTCCTCCAGGCCCTACACGACGACCCGACGGCTGGACACCTCGGTGTTTCCCGCACGCTCGCCAGAATACAGGAAAAGTCCTACTGACCACGCCTTGCTGCCGACGTCGCCCACTACGTCAAGACTTGCCGAGATTGCCAGCGACGGAAGACACCGCCGACTAGGCCAGCGGGACTTCTGCAGCCAATCGAACCACCTCACCGGCCGTTCCAGCAAATCGGGATGGACCTACTGGGGCCGTTCCCGACGTCGACTTCCGGCAACAAGTGGATCGTCGTAGCAACTGACTACCTCACCCGCTACGCCGAGACAAAGGCATTGCCCAAAGGCAGTGCCGCGGAGGTAGCCAAGTTCTTCGTGGAGAACATCGTCTTGCGGCATGGCGCCCCAGAGATCCTTATCACAGACAGAGGTACCGCCTTTACTGCGGACCTAACTCAGGCGATCTTGAGGCACAGCCAGGCAAGCCACCGCCGGACCACTGCCTACCACCCTCAGACCAATGGCCTCACCGAGCGCCTAAATAAGACCATCGCCGACATGCTCGCCATGTACGTCGACGTTGAGCACAAGACGTGGGACGCCGTTCTTCCGTACGTGACCTTCGCTTACAACACGGCCGTCCAAGAAACGACGCAGATGACGCCGTACAAGTTGGTCTACGGAAGGAGCCCGGCGACGACGCTCGACGCCATGCTACCCAACGTCACCGAAGAAGAAAATGTCGACGCCGCCGCTTACTTACAACGTGCCGAAGAAGCTCGACAGCTGGCCCGCCTGCGCGTCAAGACCCAGCAGCACACCGACAGCCGTCGCTACAATCTTCGACGACGCTTCGTCGAGTACCAGCCCGGCGACCGTGTCTGGGTCTGGACGCCAATACGACGACGCGGACTAAGCGAGAAGCTTCTTCGACGATACTTCGGACCGTATAGGGTACTTCGACGTCTCGGCGCACTCGACTACGAGGTTGTCCCCGACGGCATCACGAACTCTCAGAGGCGCCGAGCTCGACCCGAGGTCGTGCATGTGGTGCGCCTTAAACCGTACTATGCTCGTTAACGCACCTGAGGACTCTAATGTTTGCTTTCTTTATTAGTTTTCTTTAGTATTGCATGTATTCATGTTCTGTTTTTAAAGCATCGGGACGATGCTTTTTCAGAAAGGGGCATTGCCGCAAGTCTTATATTTCATGAGTTGAAGCTTCACCCACAAAGACTGTGGGCAACGCGCTGCGCAGGCCTCGCCGTGATGTGTAGGAAGCTTCGCGATTGTTTTGGAACAATCCGTTAAGATTGCGCGCCGCACGAGGATGTTCCAGCTTTGTCGAGAGATAACGCCGCCAACAGCGATATCGCTGGAAAGTTCGATAGCATCTGTATAAAAGCCGACGCACTTCGCCGCTTGTCAGTTGATCGACGGACGACGCCCTGTTCGCCGCTATCATTGTACAGCGTGTATTGCTGTAGTTCTAGTTCTCATTTTCCCGGCCACAAGTTCGGCCAAATAAACAGTTTCATTCTGCAAACGCCGACTGCTTTCTTCGTCGACGTCACGACCACGTGACAATAGTATTGTGTAGCAAGGGCGTGGGAAAGCGAAGTGAGCATGAGGAGGAGAGATGCGATGGTGAGGAGGAGAGAAAGGAGGAAGGGAGAGAGTAAAGCGTAGCACAGAAACAATAAGAAATAGAGAAATAGAGAGAAAGAAATGCAGACAGAGAAAAAAATATAAACCGAGAGAACATCAACGCAAGAGAGAGAAAGAAGTAGACGGAGAAGAAAAGATCGAAAGGAAGAGTAAGCAAGCATCGCGTCGTCTAGCGACCAGATACCGCACCACTTGGCCAAGGCATGCAGGCGCAGTAGCTGAGCCAAGCCCACCGACGGAGACATCGTGAGGAACCTCGGCTTTATAGTGCATAGCTTGGCTGCGTACTTGCGAGGAGGAAGCCGTGCATCTCTTAAGCTAGACGTGTCGGTCGACGGGGAGTACGAGCGGCGACGGGTCCGTGCTTCGCTGTGCCAAGCTTTCCGCGACTTAGTGCAAACCGCCCGCAGTTTTTTTTCTTTTTAATTCCTTTAGCGCATAGAAGTTTTATCCGACACTCCGATTCACCCACGCTCCTTCGGTCCGTTCTAATGTACAGTACGGTCCACTGTTAAAGGGAACACTTCAATGAGCACCTTTCTTCTTGCTGGCCCTCTAACGGCAAGTGGACAGGGAAACATTGTTCATGCACTGCACGAGTCTGTCAAAAAGAGGCAGAACTGTCAACCAGTAGTAGTCCTATGCAAATCTAAGCCAGTATGTTTTTACAAGAGGCCGAAATCCAAACATGCCCTGCACGCAAGTGTTCCCTTTAACAGTGGACCCGTCTGTACATCGTTCATACTCACCCCCATCTCTTTTAAAGGTAACCCTGGTGTCATCCATCATAAAGGCAAACAACCTTTTCGCACCACTAACGCACTATTTTCATTTTTACGTAAGCCCACCGTTCGCGTATTTCCTTTGACCGATAAGCTCGTCTCAAGGCGACGAACTTTTCTAGAAGACGAAGTGTAGAAAACATCGAACCCTACGCAGTACGCAAACTCTTCTCATTTTTTCCCCCTGTTATTTTGCGCATATATAAAAACCGCCGTCTTGCGTCACAGAAGTTCCTGCTCCAAAGTAAAGTTTAACGCAGTTCACACGCGAGGCGTGGTCTGCAAGCGTTGTGCAACTCTCGTCTAACGAGGCGGTAAGCGGATATGCTCCGCACCACACATCGTAGACGAGGCACGGTTAAGGGACGACGAACCCTTCTTATATACGAGTTTCGCGCTACGCAGACGTGTTACAATGTGTACACGTCCAACTGGCTAGCCATTACAATGCAGTGCTTCGCGCGCGATTGCGGCATCGTAAAAATGCGACAGGTTATTGAACGAAAGTGCGTTTGCCTAACGGCGCCTGGAGACAGAATGTGCCATGCGATGAAGATGTAACTATATCGTTTCGTTTATGATTACTCGCCCTCGTTACCATTTTCTCGCTCCGCTTTTCGATCACCTGTTAATTTAGTAGTTTAGTTCAAGTTTTCGCCCCTCGCTATAAAAGGTATGGGGTTTCGCTGGCGAAGTAAGTATGTTCAGAGCGCTTCACAGTCTCAGATCGTATCTGCCGTTTTACACCTGCAGCGCCACATAAAAATCTGTGATTTCCATGAGCCGAAATTTCCCTCTCACTTCTCGTCTCGTGTTCTCGCCTAGTGTTGTGACTGGTTCCTTTCTGTCATGTTTATAAGCGTTTCTTTGTGTGTGTGTGTGTGTGTGTGTGTGTGTGTGTGTGTGTGTGTGTGTGTGTGTGTGTGTGTGTGTGTGTGTGTGTGCGTGCGTGCGTGCGTGCGTGCGTGCGTGCGTGCGTGCGCCTATTTTTGTCCAAGTCTTCGTGAATTTTTTTCTTTACTTTCCATCTTCTTTCCTCTTTCTCTCCTCCTATCTCCCTTTTCCTCCTCCCGAAAGAGTAGGCGGGCATTGGGCTCCTCAATGCGGCACTTGCCAGCTTGCTCGCTCCCTTTTTTCTCTGTGTCCTTGTGTGTCTATATATATGCAAATCTAATAAATAAATAATAAATAAATTGCTGACCTGAACTGTGTTCTGTCTCCCCTTTGGCAATTTCGTTAGACCCGAAATTTCTCTTCAGAGGGTCTTTCTTTCTTTCTTTCTTTCTTTCTTTCTTTCTTTCTTTCTTTCTTTCTTTCTTTCTTTCTGAAAAAAAAAATCGACCGAACTTTCGTTCTTTCAAAGAAGCCAAAAGAACCTGTACCTCACATGAAAGTACCAGGGGTGCTTTAACCCCGTCAGTCCAAACAAGGCAGAGGTTCAGGGGACGCTGAAGGCTTGAAGCGATGAGAAATTCTAGAACGGGGAATGTCGGCGTAGTCAACGTTTCAACAAGACAAACCCTATTGCCGAAATGCTGACTACGTTGACGTTGCCTGTTCAACAGTTTTTATGCATTCACGATGAGATCACTCGCAAACACATGTAAAGTAGTTAGTAAATAATAATTACCAAAAGTACACAAATTACGTTTTAAGTATGAAAATGAAGGTAGACCTTTCTCTTCTTTCTCCATGTCGTTTTCTCTTAAGACGTGCATGTGATGTCTTCTAATCGAAAAGTTGCCTTTGCCCGTGTGGATAAAGGTAACGTATTGAACTCATTACTGCAGGACGTGCAGTTTACGAGTCGATTTTAACCAGGACACGCTGAGGATGAACTTCAGTAGTGTGCACAGTGCACGTATTGCCTGTAGGATATTGCAGCGAACAACCCTGGAGACAAAGGACAGAAACAAAGCTATTCGCCTTGATATATAGATTGACTTCAATTGCTTGCCGATTCTACGAAGCCTCAATAAACACGGCGGTCAAGATTTCTGTAATCTAAAAGAAAAATAAAGAACAAAAAAACAAGCCACTCATTGCGGATACGCGCACGCGCATGTTTGTTCACCAATACTTTTCAACTTTTGGCGAATATTTTGCGCTGATAATGTGACTTGTCTTGCCCTTTCTTTGAAGCCTTAGATGTAGAATACAGAGTTTTCACGAATGGTTTTCTTTGACAGTAGGCTCCGTTTTCATTTCTTTGATGTTTCTCTCGGCTTTTTTTTTTTTTTTTTGCACATCATTCGGTTCCTGGTCTTTAAATCTTCGCGAGAAAAGCGCTTTGGCGCAGAAAGCTGCACCTCTTTATATAACGTGTCTACTCAGGACAAGATTGCGGCCGAACGGCATTCTTTTATTTCTTCCTCACGACTCTATGCCATGAATTACCCCATCCGAATCACTGGAAGTGAGAGCTGCGATTCCCAGCCACAGCGCCATCTGGCGTGTTGACAAACGTGCGCTGACTTGAACACACTTTTCCCGTTTGTGACGGGTTTTATTGTCGTCGCGGCCCCTCTCTTTATGACAAAACCCCTCTTCAACTTTCACGATATTCTCTTTGAGCTTCTTTGGACTCCGCAGACATGGACATAGGTCTGCTTTTATTTTTATTTCTATAATGCTTTTACTACGTCCACCTCTTGATATCACAACATCGCACCACACAACGCTTCCGCTCGTCTTTCCTCTAATCTCGCTGCGATCTTGGAAAATGGTTCTAGCCTTTCAGGAGAGGCTGTTTCGTCAAAAGCGTCAAAAGACTGTCAACGGTGGACGCCTGTCAAACGGAGCCTTTATTCTCTCTTTCAGTCTCTCTATCATAGAGATGGCGCGTGTTTCTACCCTTTCTCAGATTCCAGTATTTCTCATTTGCTTTATTTATTTATCTTTTCTCACTCTTCCTCGATCACTTTCTTTCTTCGTTGTGCAATGACAAGCGTCTTGGTTCATGGCGTCAGGAAGTTTGCTCAGTGACAGACAAGCAGAGGTCACGTACGAGACGGCCTTCTTTCCAGGAACGCTTACAAAAACACGAAGGTGGAGTTCACTGTCAAACTTTACGCGCTTAGTTTTGTGACCTCTTAGCGAAGGCTGAAATCATGTCATGTTAGAGTCAGGCCGAAATGAGGTGCGCGCAGCACCGTTAACTGAAGTATTTACGTTCTTAACTGCAATGTTATGGGTGAGCGCGTATTCATTCTTGCCACATAGCGACAAGCAGCAGCAGCTGAACCAGCACGCCACGTGTACTAAGAAGAACTCAGTGACAAATATGTGAGGTATGTGGAGTATAATAGCCTCGGAACAAGAGATTCATTGTTCCCAGCACCATACACTGCTGACGCGTTCTCAACAAGCCTTTATATGTGACTGAATTCTCCTCCTCTCTCTCATATATATATATATATATATATATATATATATATATATATATATATATATATATATATATATATATATATATATATATATATATATATAGGGGTCATTCCATGCGAAGTGTCCCAGACGTGGCGCTCGCACATCGCAGATTTTGCTGATGAAATTTGTGCCTTTTTCCTGTGTCACATGGAGTGTTGTGGCAAAACATTTTTGCTCGAAAAAAACTTTGACGATCACGGCGCCCCCTCGAAATTCGCTTCTATTTATTAAACTGTACCTAATAGAATAATGTGTATAGAATCTATGTTTGTGTGTTGAGCTTCGAAACCGCGCTTGCGCTATCGCAGAGGTTCTGTTTAGTTGTCCCATTCATTATTTCCGAATATTTTGTGTTTCGCTACCAGCTACGTAGCTTCAAACACTACAAAAATCTTCAAAGTTCGTGAATTTTTCTTGAGCTATCTGAAACTCACCCTAACCAATATTAACCATAGCCTGATTTCCAGGAAAGTTTATTTTAGTACAGAAATGTTTAGGGGTGAAATAGACTTCAAATCTTTCCGAAAAAAATTGTGAAATTAGAGAAAATGTGCGATTTGTCGCATGTTTGACCGTATTTTTCATACTGATGCGGTCCAAGTAAAAATCCTCGTCATACGGCGTTTGATAGAAGACTTCATCGTTAAGTAATGAAGAAAGTCGAATAAAATCATTTTTGTTTTAAGGAAGAAAATAATTTTTTAATTTGGCCCCCCGAACGAGCAGTGCATTTCATTTTGTTGCCAATTCGCCGCAAAGCACGTGGTAGCCCTTGCAGCTGACACTCGTCACAGGCAGCGGCCAGATGCTAGATGTATGTCAGTGGCTCGTGAATGGTCGAAAGTCTTGTCACGTTGATGTCAGGGCGACGAGTAATGAATTCGCGTTAAAATGTGAGCTTGCTTGGCGGGCCCAATGGGAAGTATGGACACCCGAGAGCAGCCTATGGCGTCGTTGGCACAATGTGCTAGTGGGCCCTCTGTACAACACGTATACCCTGAGAAACAAGTGTATACAGTGTGCATTATTTCTTTCAGTATGTGTATGCTAGTTGTGCAGACGTCCCTCTTGCACATTGTGCCAACGACACCACAGGCTGCTCTCGGACGTCCACACTTCCCATTGGGCCCGCCTAGCAAGTTCACATTGTAACGCAAATTCATTTCTCGTCGCCCTGACATCAGCGCGACAAGACTTTCGACCACTCACGAGCCACTGACATACATCTCGCATCTGGCCGCTGCCTGTGACGAGAGTCAGCTGTAAGGGCGACCACGTGCTTTGCGGCGAAGTGGCAACAAAATTAAATGCAATGCGCGTTCGGAGGGCCAAATTAAAAAATTATTTTCTTCCTTAAAACAAAAATGATTTGATTCAACTTTCTTCATTACTTAACGATGAAGTCTTCTATCAAACGCCGTATGACGAGGATTTTTACTTGGACCGCATCAGTATGAAAAATACGGTCAAACATGCGACAAATCGCACATTTTCTCTAAATTCACAATTTTTTTCGGAAAGATTTGAAGTCTATTTCACCGCTAAACATTTCTGTACTAAAATAAACTTTCCTCGAAATCAGGCTATCGTTAATATTGGTTAGGGTGAGTGTCAGATAGCTCAAGAAAAATTCACGAACTTTTAAGATTTTTGTAGTTTTTGAAGCTACGTAGCTGTTAGTGAAACACAAAATATTCGGAAATAATGAATGGGACAAGTAAACAGAACCTCTGCGATAGCGCAAGCGCGGTTTCGGAGCTCAACACACAAAAATAGATTTTATACACATTATTCTATTAGGTACAGTTGAATAAGTAGAAGCGAATTTCGAGGGGGCGCCGTGATTGTCACAAGTTTTTTTCGAGCTTGCCATAATACTCCATGTGACACAGGAAAAATGCACAAATTTCATCGGCAAAATCTGCGATGTGCGAGCGCCACGTCTGGGGGGACACTTGGCATGGAATGACCCATATATATATATATATATATATATATATATCTGTGTGTTTGTGTGTGTGTGTGTGTGTGTGTGTATGTTTTCTGTAGATGCGTGAATAAACTGCCGCGGTACTTATATTTAGGTGCATGGTAAAGAACACAAGATGGCCGAGATCTCCAGAGCCCTCCACTATATAAGGCATCGCTCATAATCATATCGTGGTTTTGGAGCGTAGAACCCCAGCGAAAATAATAATATATGCTTGAATACTAGGGCGTCTTTGAATAGGTATAGCGTTTCTTTGCTAGAAGGGCGGATTACTGATGGGTGGAGGATAACATCAATGGGATAACCTCGATGGGTGGAGGATAGTAATAACGCGCCGCTTCCAGACACTCTACTTACTGTATGACGCATCGCATAAATGAGTCAAATGGAAATGTTCGTGAAACATAAAAGCCGCGTATATCTCACCCCACGTTAAAATCTTTGAGATTATCTAAATTGGTGGCTAGGCTGCAATTGTACCGGATGGCCTTTCCTTCCGTAACACTTCGCTGTCTTCCTCACGAGAAAGGGGACGATGCGTAATGTTTATGGAGAGAAGGATCCTATTATGCAGCCTCGACTACTACCAAGTGTGATTCGATGCGACGCAACTTTACTGTGTCACTTTCACCTGGCTGTCGCATTTACGAATGCTTACTCTTTCGATATGAGCATGAAGAAGAGTATCTTGTGAAGCGCTTTATGGTTGTGACGACGCGGAACAACAATATCCCCATACGCCACCCTTCTTAACAGCCAAAAAGAGGTATTTCGTTCGGCTTTAAAGTGGCCGGATGCGTAGCGTTCACTGAAGCAAATACTGGAACCATGGTCCTAACTGTCGTATTCACTGGAGGGCTTGAAAGCACAGCTGCATTTTTTAAAGTTAATTAACCTCGCGCATGGTTGCGTGACGTACGCTGTCGTTTGTGCGTGTGCAAGACTGGTCCTTCCTTTGCTACTCTTTTCTTTGTTTCTTTTTCTATCTGCTTCCTCTCTACACAATATAGGGTAGCAAACCCTATATTTCCTGTCTTTCCTTCACCTGTCTATCCTTCACCTTTTCTCTCTGTCTGTGCTTTATAAAGAGAAGAACGGCGATGGTGGTTATATGTAAATTGAAACGTGATACGCGTGTATGTATTTCGTATACTGCTTGTCACATCCATATCCCCCGAACGCCGGGCAGTGGGAAGACCTGAAGAGGTTGCCCGTCAGTCATCGCCTGGACACCATCTCCCAGTGAAAAATCAAATTTCCCTAAATAAAGTTGCACACCCCTTCCTCTTGCGTCGCACTAGTGCGTACCCATTTTGAGGCAACGAAATGTGAAGAGTATAGATAATATTATTAGATCGGTAAATAGGGAGACACTAATTCAATGATTTCGGGAAAAGATGTAACATTGCGATGCGTAGAACAATGTCGATAAAGTTCAGCCTGTGATAAGTTAATTCTCGTAGTTTACTTTTTATACGATAACTGCTCACAGAAACGAACTGCAGTTGGTCTGAAAAAAGGACGTTTGTACTACCACGATTCAAGATTTTTTTACCGCCACTCTTTCTAGCGATATTTACTTCGACACCGAGAAACGGTTCTTTTTCAACATTTGAGTGAAAAAGAGAGAATGGTGATCTTTATTTTATGAACGGCTCTTATTTCGAAGCGTCGTCGCCGGTAACACTACTAAAAGTACACGTCCACTCCTCGATCGTACTGGGCCCCAAATATACATCTTACGCAGCCCCTGCAAAGACGGCGTTCATTTTGCGACCTTGGGTTGGGGATTTGTACATGTAATGAGGACCGCAAACACGGCGCTGTTCTCAAAAACGAAAACCAAACCACGAAAGGTCGCTGCCTAAAATAGAACTATATAAACTGCGTCCCGAGTACTTTTCTACTGCCCGCCGTTCACGGCGCTTATTGCGTCAGAATACTCGACAAATCATTCGACCCAGTCGTCTTCATCTTGTTCCTTTACAGTGCGCGTGCCTCCTGCAAGGAGTCTTTGTATTACGAGAGTGTGTGGGCGTTTTTATGTGAGTGTATGCGCGCGCTCTCGCTTCTTTTATGAGACTTGAGTAAATTTACCCGTCTTAGTACCAACCGTTGCTGGGGTCAGGGCGACGGAGCAGTTGAGCACGATAATGAGCCGGCAGCCGTTGAAAGAGCGTGCCTGTTCCCCTTACCGTTCATTCGATCCAACATCGAGCGGAACTTGACTGATTTAGACTCTCTAGGTCGCTTCTGTACACGAAACAATGGAGGCAAGGAGATGGCGCAAACGCGACCACGAAGCGAATGTTTATATGTACATTTATCGTTTTCAGCAAGCTCGAGCCTCCAGTGTTCGATCCGGCCCACCCGTTGGATCATTTTTGCTTCCTTTTCTTGCTCCTGATAAGCGCGCAGCGCAACGGTGTTCTGATGATTTGGTTCTCTGTGAGCTGTCGAGTGTGTGCTGTGGCAAGTCCACGGACGGTACCGCAAGTGGGTTGCGCTCGGCACGATCCAGAAAACATTGTAAGGGCTTGACCGATTGGGTGGCAAGGCTTCGCGAGTATAGACGGGTTCTGTTTTTAAAATAAACCTGGCGCTAGTTCATTACTGGTGTTCTTGTGTGGCTTATCGAAATACCATTACCCGCTTGCTCGTATGTTCAGAGATATACCATTTGCGGTGGTGCTTTCTTCATTGTAACTTACGCAAGAGATAAGTTCTCGCTCCGCTTAGCGACGCTTCACTAACTTCAAAATTCTCGTGCAAATTTATATTTTAGAGCGTTTCGGGCCAGTTGAGTGTATTCACGCTACACAAAAAGAACGACAGAAACATTGACGTGAGATTAAGCGAAAATTTCTTAGCGAAAGTTTACAGTAGCTGCGATGCAAGCGTTCTTTTGCTCATCGACTTTGTTACAAGACCGAAGTTTCTGCGTGGCAACCTAGGAAATACTAGGAAGCACCAAAGTACACCCCTGACTGATTCTGATTACAATTCTTCCAGTAGCAGTGACGGTGTTTCGCAATGTTACTTGTTAATGGTCGTATGGTCACTGGCTAATCATGCTCACAGAATAGTGAATATTGCGAAGGCCACGGGGAAATAAGTCGCATTAAATCGCGCATAAGCTCACCCTGTATAAATTAGGCTCTCAATCTCAAAATCAAGCCATTAAAAAACAACATCCGTACTTAGTCCAGTCAAATGACACTGAACTTCACAAGAAGACCTGTCACGCGAGCATGGAAGACCTGTCACCGCGACACTTCCGAGGTATTGAACAGCCATAGCTGTAACTTACGAGAGGTATATAAAACTGCCTGCCTCGAGCTACTAGAAGAAAGCAACGCCAATTTTGAGTAGTACTTATAGAAACAGCAGTATCTCTAAAAGCTTTATGGTATCAAGTATCATAATAATTCGTGCTTTCGGAGAGATAGAGGAGTAATGAAAAAAGGCATAAATGTTAGCCACGCTCTGCTCGGTTCACTAATCTGTGCTGGGGAATGGAGGAGAGAAGAAAGTTCACAATGAAGTGCGCACGCACAATTGTAGAAGCATTAATAGCTCAATTCGGCGCAGACTGTCATATAAAATTTCATTCAGATATGTCTGCACATATACCTTACATCAGTTAAGATAACAAAGACGTACTATTCCACGATTCTTTCAGCAATCACCGCTAATTGCAATCGTAACTGTCAAGATCACATCATGCGCCTTCAGCCTAAGCAAATTCGGGCTTAGCTGTAAGAATAATGTAAAGGCATCAAGATAGGCTGTAGAATCGAACCCGCACGGAAATATTCCCCTGAACTAAACGCGCACTCACAATGATATTTTTGATAGCCCCTAGACTCCGTGAACGCTTAGTGAACCAAGACGTAGACAGTAGGGTAATCGTTAGAACAGTGACGTTGACTGTAAAGGAAATGGGCTCTGATAAGCGCAGCAGGACTTTCCTGTAATAAGTGAGTAGACGTTAATTACAGTATACTTCACTGTCAATCGTGTATGATCAACATTATTTCTGTTGACGCAAATATTTCCTGCGAAGATTACGACTATAGACACCAGAAAATGTTATATACTACGCTCCTGATGGCCGGAATGATTCGCAGAAGTTAGCCCGTCTCTCTGTCACGTGAGAGAAGATATCATATCAATCCAGTGAAGTAAGAAGCCGGCAGCGAGACACCCAGAGGCCAACTAATTGCCGATGGTCTTATGAGGACAACCGCCCCCCCCCCCCCCCCCCCGTCTGCCGTCAGACCGGCGCACAGCCGAAGCTAATCCTAGTGATCGCACCGTCTCTGCATCTTGGTGGACCAGTGTTGACCTCCCAATCAACCGGCAGTACCGATTTCTCGTACGAGATGACCATGCTAGGTCTTCGAACGTATAGACCCACTTTTAGAGGCAGCCAAGGCCTGTTTATCCCAAAGCCCGGTCTCTCCGGATAGTGTCCCTCTTTATTGAGCTGGGAAGCAGCTGCGGTAAATCCATCCCTCCGCACCCTAAGGCAGTGTACCAGCAGGTTGGCCGTCTCTATTTATCTGTATATCAACCGTATTCGACTAGCCGTTTCTTGAAACTGCTCCTGCGAAGGTAACGTCGTTCGAACGTGCACACAGTATACGTGATACGATGACGCAGGTGTTTTGAGTGCTTGCGTGCGAGTATGTTTGAGTGAGGCGTGCGGGGCAGGTGTGCCCTGCATGGTTGCGATCATCGCAGGGGCTGCGCCAACACTTGTATTGTTGGGTCTGAGCCTAGGTACGATATAACCTGAATAATCATATATATATATATATATATATATATATATATATATATATATATATATATATATATATATATATATAGAGTGAGTGTGTCTCAGGTGAAGATTCGCCTGGCTATTCGGTTAAGGATATCAATAAAAGCTCACGGTAAAAAAAACACAATAGAAACAGAACAGCCTTGAGAAAAGTCGGTCCCCGCCGAAACATCAGTATATATATATATATATATATCCCTAATTCTTCCCAATCTAGGGCCCTGAAAACCTCCTG
This sequence comes from Rhipicephalus sanguineus, assembly GCF_013339695.2. Lineage (NCBI taxonomy): Eukaryota > Metazoa > Arthropoda > Arachnida > Ixodida > Ixodidae > Rhipicephalus > Rhipicephalus sanguineus. Next base: position 73,213,507 of record NC_051177.1, on the reverse strand, counting down.
TTAACACGCGGTGAATAACATTGGAGAGATCGTGTCTCCCTGCCGTACGCCCTTCTTTATTGGGATTCTCTCGCTTTCTTTATGGAGGACTATAGTGGCCGTGGAGCCGCTGTAGATTTCTTCCATTATGTTTATGTAGGCTTCGTCGATGCCCTGATTCAGCAGTGCCTGCATGACTGCTGATGTCTCCACCGAGTCAAATGCCTTCTCGTAATCTATGAAGGCTATGTATAGGGGTTGGTTGTATTCCGCGCATTTCTCTATTGATAGTATGAATATGGTCTATTGTTGAGAAGCCTGTACGAAATCCTGCCTGGTCCCTTGGTTGATTGAACTCTAATGTCGTATTAATTCTGTTAGCAATTACTTTTGTAAATAGCTTGTAGACAACGGACAGTAAGCTTATGGGCCTGTAATTTTTCAGGTCCTTTACGTCCCCTTTCTTATGGATCAAGATGATGTTGGCATTCTTCCAAATTTCTGGTATCCTCCCCGTCGAGAGACACTTCGTATACAGGGTGGCCAGTTTTTCTAACATAATCTCTCCACCGTCTTTCAACAGGTCTGATGTTACCTGATCCTCACCAGCTGCTTTGCCTCTTTGCATTCCCTTTAGGGCTTTCTTTACTTCTCCTGTCAATACTGGTGGGATGTCAGATTCCCACCAGTATTAGGGATAAGAGTTAATGGAGAGTATCTCAGTAACCTGCGATTCGCTGATGACATTGCATTGATGAGTAACGCGGGAGACGAATTACAGGTCATGATTACTGAACTGGATACGGAAAGTAGAAGAGTAGGTCTGAAAATTAATATGCATAAAACTAAAGTAATGTGGAACAATCTTGGCAGAGAACAGCGCTTTGCGATAGGTGGAGAGACACTGGAAGTTGTAAAGGAGTACGTCTACTTAGGACAGGTAGTAACCGCGAAGCCGAACCATGAGAGTGAAATAACTAGAAGAATAAGGATGAGATGGGGCTCATTCGGCAAGCATTCTCAAATCATGAATGGTAATCTACCACTATCCCTCAAGAGAAAGGTATATAACAGCTGCATCTTACCGGTACTTACCTACGGAGCAGAAACCTGGAGACTTACAAAGAGGGTTCAACTTAAATTGAGGACGACGCAGCGAGCGATGGAAAGGAAAATGATAGGTGTAACCTTAAGAGACAGGAAGAGAGCAGAGTGGGTCAGGGAACAGACGGGGGTTAAGGACATCATAGTTGAAATCAAGAAGAAGAAATGGATATGGGCCGGGCACGTAGCACGTCGGCAGGATAACCGGTGGTCATTAAGGGTAACTGACTGGATTCCAAGAGATGGCAAACGCGTGAGGGGGAGACAGAAAATTAGGTGGGTAGATGAGATTAAGAAGTTTGCAGGTATAACGTGGCAGCAGAAAGCACAGGACCGGGTTGATTTGCGTAACATGGGAGAGGCCTTTGCCCTGCAGTGGGCGTAGACAGGCTGATGATGATATCTATATATATATATATATATATATATATATATATATAATATGTAGCGGTTGTAAGTGCGACCCGAGGGCTTTCTTTGCGTAAATTACCGATTTTTGTGTTTCACTTTTATTGTTACTCCTCTCTGCTGTATGGGTGCAAGGCTAGAATATCTTGTGAATCAATTTTGGCATTTCGTGTTTGCTCCGAGTAAATCACATAACATACCTACTCCTCCTCGGTCAAACAAAATTTTCTAAAGCGTGTTCTGCGTAGCCTTCAACACTAGCTGTTAGCGTGATTATACTGGAAATGACGAGGCATGTAGAAAACCAGGTATTCTCTCTTCTTTGACACCGACTTGTGACTTTGGAAGTGCCTTTTTTTTTCTGGCATACAATTTAATTCACAAACGCCGATTATAATTAAGGAACTAGACTGGAGCGACAATAAACCTTTTTTCTTCTTAGAACCTCTGGTTTCTGTGGCTTGTTTATACATGTCCTTTTCCTTTAAACAGCATAAACCTGGGCATAGTAATCCCAAGTTGCATGGTACAAAACATAAATGGGTCTCGAGTTGTACGACTAGTTTATAGCTGCATAAGCTGAGGTGCAATTTGCTTTTAAAAATGTGCCTGTTTGTGTCTCCAGTGCCACCGCCTTCTTCTGTTGCGCACTCAAACAACATAGTTAACACAAGCCGCTTTGGAAAGAAATGATAAATAAATGTATCACTGTACATCTCATTTATTGCTGCCTCGCTAAGAATACATCTTTGGGGCAGTTGAACAGCAATAGTGAAAGACACGATTCCGTAATGATATTTTTGTGCAAATACAGATGGAATCTGATCCATGACCAGCTCGATTTATCGTTCTAGCCTAACTACTTGACCTTAGTCACATCGCTTCTTCATTTAGTTATGCAATGTCGTTTCCAGTGTGACTGATTTGTTCATTCCATTCAAGTGCCTCAGTTATTATCGGGGTTTGTGCATTAAATTTCATCCGTTCTCAAAACTAATAAATCAGAACACGAATGTCAATGAGTAACGTGAGATTCTGGCGCATGGTCCCACCACACGTGAACCTTGCGTTCGCTTCCCAGCGGCAACCGTAACCTGCCAGGCTTCGACAGGTTGCAGGTCTGCGGGCGCCTAGTAATAAAGAAGACCCGCACTTCGTCAGGAGGTGCAATGAGCTCTTGTCACGGTCACTGACCTTGCACGAACTTCCAGAGTCCGCAGAAATGAACTTTCTTGACTGAACAGGGCTTATCTCACTTAATCCCGAAGGTGGGGATTGGTGAAAAACAGAATAATTGTGTTGCAACTTTTTTTTCTGTTTTAAAAATACGTAATATTTTCATCCCTGTTATTACAACTCCACAAATTGCCTTCATGTTTCCCGTGAAATTTTCTTTAAGTCCGAGCACGTTGCAAGCCCCGCTGTAAAAAATTGACCCGTAATCTCCGAAAGTACTGGCTCTTCGATATTTGACTCGTTGTTGTCGCTTTTCCTTTTATCTTGATCTTTCTAAGGCAGGCAGGGCATCAATGAGACTATATATAAGCATTGCTTTGCCGCCTTTCCAAAAAGTGCGCGCCGGCAAAAATTAAGGCCGCATCAATCAACTGCAGGTATATACGACGCAGTTTGTTCAGCGTTTCTTTTATCTTCAAAAGTTTGTTGCTTTGTGCTCTCCAAAGTACCTGATCAAACAGTAATTACTTGAAGAAGCCTTGGCTGCGCACGGTGCCGTAAGGACTTGATATTTCGTAACGTCTGAAGCCATATGGTGTGCACTTCGGAAATTGAGTTCGTATATTGGCATTCGATGAATGGAATGGAGTCTCGCTGGCTGGTGCTAGGTCGCGTTGCGACACGTAACATCGTTACCGAGTATAAAGGCGTCATAAGGAACTTGAAAAATGAACTACGTCTTATGAAAGATGAACAAAGTTTGGCGATGAAGTGGTGTTCAACTGGCGTCCGCTTGTTAGTTCAGAGATATTTGTCGTCATGTCAGAGTGTAAGAGCGTGAGGAAATAACATTAGCTGAAGTCTACATTCCAGCAGCGTGCCAGCAGTGTGTCAGTATGGGCATATATCGTTAAATAATCAATAGTAATCACATCGTTCATTCGAAAATTTCACTCAGTTTACCACAGGTGCACATGCAAGCCACATGTTTCAGATCCAATAGATAGATAGATAGATAGATAGATAGATAGATAGATAGATAGATAGATAGATAGATAGATAGATAGATAGATAGATAGATAGATAGATAGATAGATAGATAGATAGATAGATAGATAGATAGATAGATAGATGATAGATAGATAGATAGATAGATAGATAGATAGATAGATAGATAGATAGATAGATAGATAGATAGATAGATAGATAGATAGATAGATAGATAGATAGATAGATAGATAGATAGATAGATAGATAGATAGATAGATAGATAGATCGCTAGATAGAATCGATAGATAGATAGATAGGATAGATAGCTAGATAGATAGATAGATAGATAGATAGATAGATAGCAATAGATAGATAGCTATAGATAGATAGATAGATAGTAGATAGGCATAGATAGATAGATAGATAGATAATAGGATAGATAGAAGATAGGGATAGGATAGACTAGATAGATAGAGAGAAGATGATGATAGATAGATAGATAGATGATAGATAGAAAGATAGATTAGATAGATAGATAGATAGAATAGAGAGATTTTATACAGTAAATACAGTAAAACCGGTGATACGATCACGGCTCGTACGAATTCGGGGTGATACGAATTTTTCTGTGGTCCCGGCCAGGGCCCATTAGCCTGCAATGTATTGGAGTACGGTTGTTGCGAACCGATTTTCGCCCGCCGACGTTTGATACGAACGTACGCTAGCGCACAGGTACGAACAGGGGTTGCCCGCGCTGTCGCGAAAGACGCGGCAGTCGCGGCGGGTGCGGGCATACGCACTGCGCGACCGTCAGCGGTGCGTAGTTGCCTCAGAGATTGTGCGCTGGAATCTTGGAGGCCTTTATGCGCCTTCGCGTTTATATTACAGGTGCCGTTGACGTCGCGTTTGTTTTCTTTTTTTTTTTCCACCGCGTTGACGTGTGCTGCCGTGCTCGAGGCAGCAGCGTCTTTGTACTGTGTTAACACGTGCCTGCCGCGTCGGTGCAAGCCATGTCCTCGCAATCAGACGTTCTATAAAACAAGACTGAAAATTGGGCTGCGGGTTCATCATGAAGTCCCATGAAAGGTGGACGAAGACCCCAAGGGACGAAGCGGACGGTCTTGGCGAAGGAGCTAGGCCTCGCAGCGTACGCGCACACATGCCAACTCTCCGATTTGCACGGGAGACTCCCGGATTTTGAGCAAACCTCCCGATTGTGCGGGCACGGCTGTAAATCTCCCGAAAAGCACTCCCCACACAACCGTGATAAGAAGGTAACAGCAACAAAGGACAGCGATTCTAAAATTTTATGACCTTCATCTATGGCGTGCAAAGCGCTCCTTAAGGTTACTTTCGCCGCACTACTTTGATGTCATGCAGAAATGCGTAGTAAGATTAGGAAGGGGCTACTGTCGGTAGCGGGTCACAACACACCTGGTTCATCGATTACACACGCGCGCACGCACCGTATATTTACGAGTACAAGTATGATCGTTTATGTCTGAAAACTTTACTGGCAATCATTTAGAGCTGTTCATGACGTCGGTGCGGCCTTGGGAAACACTAAATCAAAATGTATGCTAACTTTCTTTTGTCGCATACTAATTTTCTATGTTTTCTGGTGGTACGAATTTCGGATGATACGAATATTTTTGGTAACCCCACGAGATTCGTATCACCGGGGTTTGCTGTATTTATGACGCACAAGAGCGTGGGGTCTGAAGTATAACACGAGTAAGACGTCATTCATATAATAATCGGGTGTGCCAGTCACTATGTCTGCCTTCATCTTTATATACGAGTGGCCGCTGCTATGACGGAAGACACCTCCGGTCGGCACCTAACCACTGCGAGCCCCCGATGCCGCAGCAGATGGAAGGCTTCTTCCGCAGTCCCAACGGGGTCCAGGAAAAGCTCCCGAGATGGCCGTTGCCAATAGCTCGCTCAAGCAAGATTATGAGCAACAAGATGGACAGGAAAGCCGGCGGTGGCATATAAGAAAGGGCCGCGCAAGCGGGTTGACTGCCCATCTGTTTCGACCGTTGCGTATAGGGTATAAGCAGAGTCCTTCGAGACTATAGTATAAGCTTCTCCGACCAGACGGCGACGTCCGAATGCCCGACGTGCTTTTCCGCACCCAGCGCTTCCCATTCACTGAGGATGCCTTAATCTCGTTCACCGTCGCCTTCTCATCTCGTCCAGTATTGCTTGTAGGGAGACGTACGTGTGCGGTATAAGACGCGCTCTTCCTCACGAATGCTCCTCGCAGGCAGCGACGATGTGGGGACGATTTTCTAAATATAGCCCGGCAGGGGCTGCCCCATCGTCTATTGTGTGGGTGGCGGGTGCCGACTGCTGGCGCCGCTAACAGCTGCGAGGCCTCGTATCCTGCCGATGCACGAGCAGACGTCGCTTGTCTGCGACAGAGACAGGCTCGTACCTTAGACCCATACACAGGCGACAGTGGAGAGTAGGGCTGGAGCGTTCTAGAGAACGCGGGCGCGGCGAAATATTCCCTGACGTCAAAGAGACAGACCGCTGAAAGAGAGAAAGAGAGAGAGAGATGTAAGGCAAAGAAGGTGATGTGTGTAGAAGCATTGTTCGGTCGGCTGCGGTCCGCATTCACTTATTATTTCATGCTTTTTTTTCTATTAACACGTTGCTTCGAGGTCTCGCGCTGGGTGCCAGTTTACGGGTGCGCAACTTCATTTGTCTCCTATCGTCGCTGTGCGCTCTGAAGAGAATTAAATGGACGCTTCGTTACGATCACTCAAGGGCTGCGTCAATTGGGTTGCCCCGCGGCGCATCTGATTGACGTCACAAATCAGAGACCGCCCTTCGAGAACAACGAGCGCTTCTTTGAAGTGTTCTGAAACGAGGTTTCTTTCACGTCTGTGAAACGCTGAGTTCTCGCGTTTGTTTTGTTTATCTTCCCTTTAAGCGCGTTTTACTGAGCAGCAAAACAAGTACGAGTGAGTGGCATTTGGCGAGGCTTTGCCGTTCCAGGTTTTTTTGTTGTTGTTGTTGTTCACGTTTTCACTATGCCATTTGATTGAAAGGGCACCCGTTATCTGCTTGCGAACGTCTATAGGCACTTTGAAGAAAACGTTTCGAACGGTAAACACTGACATGACACTGACACCGGCAACACTCGTACAACTGCCAATGGCAAACACCGTTCTCAAAATCGATACGCACACTGCCTTTGAAGATATCAATAACGGCGAGATTCTGAGAAAGGCAAACATGGTGCCGTTCGTTTCTGGAGGGTACCTGCCTGCTTCGTGTTTTTTTGCTGTCGCTCGACACACAAGGGAGCGACCTGTTATCTCCACTCGGTGTTGTTAGGTCAGCGACGATGGTTATCAGTTTTCGTCGATCACTACAAGGTTTCTATCCAGCAGTACATACAAAGACGGAGTTGAGACGATGACCGAGTCTCCTTTTGCAACTGTTGCTGCTAGTGTAGCCTTGTGGCATTAACACGCATAGAAATTATCAAGCGGCTTCGACCGAGTCAGATTGCTCCCCGCTGCGGTGATTGAACGCGTGAGGTCTTCGGAGCGGCTCTACATCGCCGGGAAGGCGACCGGACGCACTTACTCTGTATAGAAATGCACCGACAATAAACGAAGCAAAACTGCTGCTTGACCTAGCGCTCACGCTCGTCTCATGGCTCAGGAGCAATGTCTGTCTGGCAATCACACGTGTTGTTTGGTCACCGGATGGCGGTGACTCATCGCGCTTACTCGGTCACTGCGCCTTCAGACGATTTCACGGCATTTTTTTTTTTAATTTTGACAGCGCACATCGCACTAGCTGATTAATTATCATTTGTGCCAGCTTGCCGTGTTCCTATCTGCGAACGATAAATAGTTACTCACTGATGAACAAGGCTAACATCTCCGAGGTAATCATTAAAAAATGTTACCTATCTATTTAAGCCATTCGCCCTAATAAGAACAATTGTTCAGCCTAGCAATCAATCGTTTATTAGTTAACGTGGTAACAAATAATCTTAATGCTTTCGTGCTGGCGCAAGCATCAAGTAAAAGAAAGCAAACTGACCAGCACAGTCTATATGAAATGAATAATTATTAAGATAATAGTAATGCATGGAAAGAAGAAGGAGGACAAAAATGACCGAATATACCTTTTTAACTACTGCTTAGCACATCAGTAGCAATAGATATTTTACCAGGCACCAACAGCACTGACGCACATTCTCATAAGAAACGGCAGGAAGGGGGAGATGGAAGCTTCCGATGAAAAAATCCGTAAACAGGGGGTGTGTGCTCGAGCCGACGTTTCGACAAGTGGACTTGTCTTCTTCAAGGCTAGAACTGAAATCAGCTCCAGCCTTGAAGAAGACTGGACGAAAAAACACAAGAAGACGGGACAGGCGCTTGTGTTTCTTCTTGTGCGAACTTGCTTCAGCGCTACAATATGTCACTTTGCAAACACCAACTTGCAATGTCACAGGTTCTCCTGTAGGTAACCAATTGGGATTTGCGCCGTTAACCTCCCCATCCTTCACTTATCACCTCTCTCGCTCTCTTTCTTTATGGGCCATTTAGCCGGCGTAATTACCACGAATCGCGGTCACTCCTGCAAAGTTTAAGAGGTAGAGACAGTCGTCAAACTGCCTGTGGGAAAACTCAGTGCGCTATTTCGCACAGTCGTAGGCTGCCTAATTTCCCCTCGTTTTATGCAGGAAATTACCACTTGGTGCTGTTTATGCGCCTACTATGGATAGCACCTAATTGAGTGACATTTCGCAGGAAGCGCCATCATCACCCTCTTCAAGGGTGTTCAGTATGTTACAGGTCTGTAATAAGGACACTGCGAAAGCGTGGGAGAAATTAACGACCGCCGACCTCTTGTCGAAAACGGCATGCACTCTGTACATTCGAATTTAATTTCGACCTTAGCAACTCGAGGTCGTATAGAGTTAAAGAAGCTTCGCAACGACCTGTTACAAGTGTAACTTGGTTGAGTTCGACACGCGGTGACCAACCCGAAGAACTTATTTCACAAAAAACCCGTTGTGAATAACGGTTGGAACATAATGACGCCGTTAATGCGGTGACAAGTTCCGCGCAGTTTACGCGGACGCCAATAGACCTTCTGAGAAATTCGGTTAATGATCCTGGGGCCACAGCTGTTTTGCAGCTCAGACAAAGCGCGCGCGTTATGTGGCGGCAAATGAACGCGTCTCTCGCTCGACAGCCTGGAATGAATGAAGGTACTTGGACCGGGTTGGTATGTACGCTGTCCCATCTGCGTGCGGTGGGAGGCCATCTTCGATTAACGAGTCGGCCGTACGGGGACGACCAGAGGCGCACAGCGGCACTAATCTATTCAGAAAGACGCGGCGGAGCGTTCAGGTGTTTCGCTCGACAAGACGTGCTTATGGGTGAACACTAAGGGCCCATATAGCACGAGTGGCGCGCGCCTCCTTATCATTACGAGGAGCCCAACGTGGCGCCTACGTCGGCGACGACCACGAACTTCTCCAGCAGTTCCGTTTTCGAGTCTCCGCATTGCTTGGTACTGGTGCTCTCATGTCGCTATCCTTCTCTCTATCTCTGCCTCACTCTATTCCTTAATGCCTTCCTTACGGGCCCTCCCTGGCAATTTTAATTTGAAGGTATCTGCGGCATCGTGAACCACGGGGTTTTCCAGGTCAAGTTCTTGCCCATTGGTGCAACCACGTTCTTCGTTATGCGGATGAGTAATTGGGACGTTCGAACTGTTTACGACAAAAAGCAAGGCGAGAAACTCTGGAAACTTACAACGTAAGAAGCTGTCGCGAAACCCACTTACAGTCAGTCTCCCCATATTCTGTCTAACAACAGTTATTTAATAAAGGCTAAACGTCCCCTAAACGTGTCGTTTCGTCAGTTCGGGCGATACATACCATACTCAGAGTGTATGTCACATTTTTCTCAGTAGCCTGACTGCAAACCTTGCTGTCGCCAGAGAGCGCAGCTGCATTCTTACTCTCGTCTGCTTATGACGTCTAAGCCATGAAAACGTATACGCCTTTTTCAGAGGTTCAATCCAAATTTAGATTTCAAACAGCCTTCGTCCCATGCAGCGCAGTTCAACAATCTTGACAGGGCAGTACGTAGTTACAGCCTTTGGCTACAGGTATGTGTTCCTGGTCCCGAAACCGGCCAGTCAACCGCCTAATATTTCTGCATTTTTTTTTCTAATCAACTGCTGTGCCTGTGCGGTGCGCAATTCAAAAGCGCTGTTAGTGTTTTTGAGAACCACACACCTGAACACAGCTTTATGAATAACTCTGTTGTGTATATGTGTGTGTGTGACTGTACGTATTATTTGTGTGTATACGGGATCACTCATATGTCGGATGATGACCATATTCATCATCAGACACTTGATGTAGCAAGCCAGGCGATGAACCAGGCTAACATCTCCGAAATGATCATTAAAATTGTTGCCTATAGATGTATCTGATACTGAATGCCGAGATGTAACATTTTAACAGGGAAGCTGCTTAGCAAATCGTTCCTTGTGAGTCGATCGCAGAAAACCATCATCATCTTGACGGGTATGTGCCACTGTGCGGCTACCTGTGAACAAGTACAGAAAGAAAGAAAGAAAGAAAGAAAGAAAGAAAGAAAGAAAGAAAGAAAGAAAAAGAAAGAAAGAAAGAAAGAAAGAAAGAAAGAAAGAAAGAAAGAAAGAAAGAAAGAAAGAAAGAAAGAGCAAAATTCTTGCGGAAGAAAAATTCTTCACGAGATGGGATTCGAACCCACGTACCCACGATCCGAAGGCGACCGTCCTAACCACTCGGCTATCCAGGCACTCCGGCAGAGCACAGCATAGCCTTGTATAGTATAGTGTAGCAAGGGGGTGGGAAAGGTAAGTGAGCGTGAGGAGGAGAGATGTGACAGTGAGGAGGAGGGGAGAGAGTAAAGCGTAGCACAGAAAGAATGAGAAAGAGAGAAATAGAGAGAAAGAAAGAGAAAGAAGCAGAGAGAGGACAAAAAGAAAGAAAGTAAGAGGAGGCAAGCACCGCGTCGTGTAGCGACCAGATACCGCACCACCTGGCCAAACCGCCCATGCGCAGTAGCTAAGAGACGCCCACCGACAGAAGAGATCGCGCGCAACCTCCGCTCATAGTGCATAGCCTGGTTGCGTACTCCCGAGGAGGAAGCCGCGCATATCGAAGCTAGACGTGTCGGTCGACGGGGAGTATACGAGCGGCGACGGGTCCGTGCTTCGCTGTGCCAAGCTTTGCGCGACTTAGCGCAAACTGCCCGCAATTTTATTAATTGCGGGGACTTGTCGACACAAGGAAAAAACGAGTGCTTTCAGGGTTGGAGAGCAATTAGGAGCGGCATTGTAACGATAATAATCATGCGCAACTTAGAAAACTTAAAATGTTCGTGAACCGCGTGTCAGGATAAGGCGTTGAACTTATGATAAGGTTGCGAATGTAGTTAACGAAGTCACACAGCATAATGTGGTTCACGTGCACTCCAAAGTAAAAAGGATGAAAATTTGAATTCCACATAATGTGCGCGTTATACTGCTGCAGCATTATCTTTTCGCTGCTGTAGATATCACTAAAAGCATTACTTTGCGCAAGAAAAAACGCAGCACACAAGGAATACAAGGCACAAACGCTCTTCTTCCCTGTATGCTGCTTTTTTTTTTCTTTTCGCTTAGTATTTTTTTTTTTTGTCAGTGTGCACCAACTAAAGGCCCTCGAAAAGTCCTATTAGATATGACTCGTTGTAAAGTTCTGAGATCACTTTTATATGCCGTGCATAAAACTGCAGCACGTGGCCCAATGTGGCACTTTCGCGTTGCCGTGTCTGTCCCACTATCATGTCATCTCTTTCTCGTCATTGTTAAAATTTTGTGTGCTCGATAGGCCGTCGCGTAATGGTGGCTAACATATAACATGTCGCAAAGAGAAATATTATAATTGATAGATCCAAAGACACAGAGGCCCAACAGAGTTACTTTATGGTTGACAGCTCTGTCCTTATTAGAAGAGGAAAAAGGGGTCAAATTTGAGAATATTTGAAAGAAGTATGTGTGAGCAAGCCCGATGAAACCACTCTACAATAATTAAAGTCTTTCGTAAACTTCTGATCATTAAAGAAAAAACGGAAGAATCACAAGTGCTTTTAAAGATATTCGCGCTGAAGTCGGTTGGAAACTCGTAGTGTTCTGCTAAGGGTTCTGCTTTCTGTAAAACTACGGCTGTCAAGTTTGTCGAGTGCTTAAAGTCTGCCATCTTTTTTTTTCTTTTTTTAATGTAAAAAGACGCCCTTCATACAGTGAAATGAGGGCATTCACAGATTCACAGAACAGGTTGTGCGTAATCGTCTCCTTACATTCGCGAACTTTGCATCCGGGATTCTGAAGGCCGCACCGATGAAAAACTGTCAATAACTTCGACTGCATGAAATCTGAGCGCGCATTCGGGAGCCAGCACCTGTGCCACATTCATTATGACTTCGGTTTGCCCTGACGGGGGGTGCTTATACAGCTTTCCGCGGTACACATAAAAAAGAACACTTTGAACGAAAGCAGAGGGTGAACGTTAATATGAGGGCTTTATGTCTATTCATCGAAGCGTAAACGCCGATATTCTCTCTTTTTGCCCCGCGCAAGGCTCTGATTTTCTCATTAAGGTCTCCTTCGGCGCGTGAAATTGCCCTCTTGCCCGCACCTGTTCGTGAACTGTCCACACTGTTAAGCTCATTCATTCTTAATTCTCTTGTTTTCGTAACCTCAAACCGGCTCGACTTTGCTTGGCTTGGCTCTTTATATACTTCCCCGAGGCGTTTCCACCCTGTCCGCCTACTCCTTAAACACAGACACGCGCCCATAAATTACGGAGGCGGGTAGCGTTTACAAGAAAGATGCGAGGCGTTGTCATCACTCATTACGGGCAATGGCCCTCTGCGTATACCGTACCGTTTTTTTTTTGCTTATTTCGTACGCAGATATCGTAAGCTGTGGGGAGTTCGTTTCCCCAGCCAAGCCACTTTGTATTCATTTAAAAAAACCTCTAACGAAATTTCCCAGCGCTCCTAAGCAAAGAGACCTTCGCATAAGGGATGCACGCGTTTGTGTTTTCAGTACTACACCACACACGCTGTCATCACTGTTTAATTCAAAGCATTGAAGCCGCAGTGTGAGGAGTGGAGAAACCGTGCTCGACTGCAACACGAATATCAACTCAACCCGTATTCGTATGAGGTATTATGCAAACGTCTCAATCCCCGGGCTCGCTTAAATTGAAACCATTTGCAGATACTCTCCAATAGAAAGGGGCCGGTATTGCTTCAAAGCACCATGCGCTGCTGTAGTTTCAGAAAACGTACCCAACTGCGTTCCCTACAAAAAAGTTATTCAGGCACGCACCTAATGCTCCGCCCTCTCCGCACTTCATAGTGTACAGGGTCGACCACATCTAAGCTTAACACCTCATTAGTATTCAAACCAGTAAAACTAGAACGGTTCTTATACTTCACGCGTGCAATGCCCGTTATAGAACGTCTAATCATGGTGTCGACAAACACAGTAATGATTTTCCGAATTATGTATTAAACAACAGCTTCAATGAGGTCTTGAATACTAATGAGGTGTTCAGCTTAAATGTGGACGACTATGTACATGACTGGAATGTTTTCCATAATAAATTGTTACTGCACCTTTTTCCTATTTTCTTTCTCTTTTTGTTGTTTCTTTAATGTGATAATAATAATAATAATAATAATAATAATAATAATAATAATAATATAATAATAATAATAATAATAATAATAATAATAATAATAATACCGGCCAAAACCATGATATTGTTATGGAAACGCAGACGTCGAGTGCTCCGGAAATTTCGACCATCTCATGTTCTTTAACGTGAACTGACATCGCACAGTACACGGGCCTCTATCATTCCGCCTCCATAGAAATGGGACGGCCGAGGCCGGGATCGAACCCCCGACGATCGGGTCGGCATCCGCAGAGCACCGAAACCATCTCTGGCGTAGCCAGGAGGGGTAGAAGTTCAACCCCACCCCCCACCCCTAAATTTTCAATGTTTCAATGTTGCATACACGCAAACACACAAACTCACGCACGACCATACATAAAGTATTATGATTGAACCTCTCCCCCCCCCCTCCTTCCCAGGCCTCCCGCAAAAAATATTTCTGGCTACGCTACTGCTAACCACTGTACGACCGAGGCGGCCGAGAATACTTGCAACGCTAGAATTGACGTGGATATTATTTTGTTTATCTGCCACGCAGCGCTAATGTCGTGTTAAGCACCTGGCGCATGAATCAGCGCAAAACACAGATTGTCAGCGTAAACATCGTTGTCGGCTACGTCAGCATGTACGCTTGCTTAGAAAGCTACAGCGTGCGACTGGAAGATGAGACGTAGCTGCTGTGAGTAAGCCAAATGGCACAGCCACCGTCAATTTGCGTTGGACACTTTAGTACCAAACGTTTCGCTGTCTTGAAAACATTATCTTATTTTGCTGTTTTACAGCGAAAGCTGTTATGAGATCATTTCACCGGCCGTTTTTGGTGCCGTAGTTGTCCGCCGCCGCCGCCGGTGTCCGTAACCAGTATCGCTCGAAATAAGAAAAAAAAAACTAAATAAGAAAACATTCCAGGATGGAACGAGGTTCGAACCTGGGCCCTCTGCGTGGGAGCCCAGCATTCAACCTCTGAGCCATGCCGGTGCTTGAAACTGCTTTGCAAAAAGGTCCTATACAGGCTTCATGTCGGGAAGGAACCACATTAGCATATGCAATATAGCGTGGTAAAAGAGTAGAATAAGCACCAAGCGTCGCACAACGCGAATTCTGTAACCAGGCGTCACACAATGCGAATTGCGCAACGAGTAGGTTGTTGAATGCTTCCAACCCATTACAAAGAGCCATTCCATAATTCTTCATCGTCATCACGCACAGCATCAACAAAGTGCGCATAATGCCTTACATGCGTTTAGCAGGTACCACGGCTGTCTGTAGAATGACGAAAAATGGCACAGTGCCTGCTGCCCTACTTCTCAAAAATTACAATGATTTATAGCGTACAGGGTTCCTCGCAAGTGCACTTCTGTTGGTTGCCAAGGAAGCCCATAAGGCTCCCATGATCCATTTCCTCAGGGTCTCAATAAAGTCAATTCTCTCTCTCTCTCTCTCTCGCTCTACGTTTCTCTGGTTAAAGTATGTTATAAAGCGTGGTGGGACAGTTAAATAACGACCGGGCGTCACACAATATGCATTACGTAACTAGTGGGTCGTTTAAAGCTTCCAACCCATTACAAAGGGCGCAACCATAATTGTTCATCGTCATCAACCGCCGCATCAACAAACTGCACATAATCGCTTACATATGGTACCTCGCTTCTCCGCAGAACAACGAATAATGTCGTGCTGGGTGCTTCCCAACTTCCCAAAAATTACGCTTTGCTGCGTAGTGGGTACGTTGCTAATGTACCTGTATTAGTAGCCACAGGAGAGTTTCTAACGGGCTCTAGAAATGCCGCTCTTCCAGCTTTCGCTGTGACTGTGCTGCGCTTTCCGCGCAGGCCTGGCGTTTTTTCAAATGCCTTGCGTTCATGTTGGCTTTTCAAACTCGGCCCTCGCGTACACCACGTATGACGTTGCCATATTTTCTTTGAAAACTTACGGAGTTCCAGTTCCGCTTTCAAGAACACACGCTGCAGGGCAGATTCAACAACTGGTTCGTAGTCTCACACTGACGGAGCGGAACGCGCCAAACATAAGGCAGTGCCAGACTGCATCAACTGAACCCTTGCAACTCCAACTTCCATCCGGCCTTCATCGACGCGAAGCTTCGCTTCTCTTTCGTCTTTGGTTGGCAGTTGCCTTCAGGAAGGCATATACAATGTTAATCGGAATGACTGACAGTGCCGCATGCGATGTTTGCGGCGCCGAAGAAAATATCGACCACTCACTGTGCCACTGTCCCCGATTCACCTCGGAGAGACAAGTACTTTCCAACGCACCTCGATGACTGGGCGATCGGCCACTTTCCGTGCGAATGCTACCAGAACACCGTCCCCATATCACGTCGGCCCACAAGGCAGTGAAGGAACTCTTATGCTTTTCGAGGACGGCGGGACCTTATGCGAACGCCTCTGAATTATTGGTGCACGCGTCAGGGAACTCACTGCCTTTTTTTCCCTCTCTTTCTCATCTTATATTCCCCTTCCCCAATCTCTTAGTGTAGGGTAGCCAACCGGAAGCTTTTCTAGTTAACTTTTCTGCCTTCTCCCTTTCTGTTTCCTTCTTTCCTTCCAACGGTTCCTCTTCAGGAGCATTTACAAGCGATCAGATTTGACCCATACTGCGAAAGTCGTACGATTACAACATCACCGGCATTAAGTGCGAACAGAAAGCTTTTGGGGATGTTATTTGGCGGTGTGTAAATGCGTTATCTTGGCTTCAACGCGGGTGCAGTGTGAGATTCTCAGTGTGACAGATACAAATTACAGTTGTTGCCACATTATCGGGGTAGGGTATCCAACCGTGCATGCATGCGTCTGGTTAACCGCCCTGCCTCCTCCCTTTCGTTTTCTACCTTCCTCCCTGTTACAAACGCCTCCGTAGGTAACTACCTCCCCTGGGAGTTTTGTAAACAATAATGCGCTACGCTGCACAACGCTTCATGTACGTGGCTAACGGTGTTTAATGGCAACTTTAAAAAAAATTCTTCATAAGTTGAATACGGGTACGATGTCGAACCATAAGGATACCTCAAGTGTCCTCTGTGACGCCAGAATTCAATTTAAGTTTAATAAAGAAAGAACTTGGTAGGCCTTATAGAACTAAAGCAATATTGAGGGAAATCAAGAACATTCCCGTTTTGAAGCCAAACAGTGAGAATTGCCGGGCGACCGGCATCACGAAGAGCGTACGTTTAAGTCACGTGTCAAAGTCTGGTTAGAAAAAAGATGTAAACTCGAAGAACGGCTGTCAATGGCCCCTAAGTTCAACAATCGTATCAGGAACATGACCACGATGGTTTTATAACGTGTTGGGGAGGTACGCAAATTTAAGCCCAAGAAAGCAGTCAGTATTGCCATCTGAGTAAAAAGGATGGCAGAACATTAAAAAAAAAGAATGACGTGACAATATCGAGAAAAATATCTCAAGCAACAGCGAGTTGAGCGTGTAGTGGCTGAATAACAGGTTTAACTCGAAGAATTTGGAAAGAGTATCAGCTGTGCGCGGCAATAATGTAAAAAAAACCACACAAAAAACGTTTGTTTGCGAGACAGGTTTCAAAATGCTTGACTGGGCTAGACTGCATTACGCGCTGAAACGTCTCTTCTTGATATTGCATTGTTCCGAGAGGCATACTTTGAAAACAGCAAAAAATATTTTTGAAATTGCTTTAGAACAACCTGTACGCCGAGAAGTAGTATAAATGAAACGCAGCATAAGGTCGCACATTTCAAGTACAGTTTGACCTACTTTGGCTGAATGCGTACTGAGCCAGCCAATTTGGAACATTGGCTTCTGTATCCTTTCAATTTCATACATTGTCTCTCCTTCGAAGACGTTATGCTGGCAGTTTTTTTTCTAACTGCGCTTTATATCTCAGTCGTAATGAGAGCATCTTCAGCCAACGGGGATCGATGAAACTCAGGCTGAAACTGCCTACTAAAGAACTATAACGATACTTGGAAAAAAACCTAATGTTAAAACTTCTCCCAGTGACGTATACATAAATTCATACTATAGGAACGGTTTGGAGCTTGAATCGGAACGTAGGCGGCACGAGAGGCCATGGTTATCCTCGGCGGAGGCCTCTCGCAACGCAACCGTAACGCTAAAGCCCGAGGTTTATGGAATAAATTTTAGATATTTACGGACGCACGAAGGAGATGGTTAATGCCGGTCGCATATGCATTTTCACGCCGTAGTGAACGCGAAATAGTATGCAGGTACACGTCTATCCTGCAAAACACACGGATGCGCACGCGTGCGTCTGTACTTCGAGAACGACTCCTACGCTGCCAATCCACGAGGTTCAGCTCCAAAACATGAGCTTCCTCCAAATATTATTCCACAGATGAGCGCGTTCAATCTCATAACGTCTCTCATTAAGTCATCTACGCTGGCTAACGCCCAGTTGTTTTTCAGGCCCGGACGCGTTTCGGTATCGTTTATGAGTGGTGCTCGTGTTCAGTGATTACTATCGTTGTATATTCCTACGCACGAACACTTTTCCTTCGGCTACAGTCGAAAAGGTGAACGGAATATACGCCCGAGATTTATGACCCAGTGTATACACGACGGGTATCGTCTTTCAATCTGTATGCCCGGTCAGATACGATATTTCAAGGTTGCGCACGAGACATCCGCGGCAACGTTCGCACTGACCTGCGTTTCTCGAATGAGAGTCGGGCGAATCCTGCCTTATGTAGCCTATATACGAGACAAGGCCACTGACATGACCCACACATTCACTCTATTCATTTTGTTTTTTTAATATATTGAGGTCAGTGTAGAACATGCAGTACTGCATGGTCTCTTGAGACAGCGAGGTTCAGTGTCAACACGTGGCTGTCAGCAATACTTGTGCAATTCTTGGTTTATACTTGCTTGACACGGGTCGCCTCCACGTGGTAGCTCCGTTGTCATAGTTCAGCGTACGAACTGTCTCAGTCGGTGCCTACTTAGTGCAGCACGTATGTGAGTGTAAGAAATGACTGCGTCCTGGACTTGAAACAAGAACGACGCTATGTAGGGGTGGTCTCGGGCTTAAATTCGACAACTTGGGGTTCTTTGTCGACCACCTGCAATTATTTACCCCACTTAAAACTGGACGTGTCCACTGCAGTCGAGTTTGTAAACCGTAGCCTCGTGCTCAAAGTCACGAAGCCGTAACCACTGAGCCACTACACAGTATAAAGAAGTAAGTACGATATGTGCGGTTCGGTTGCGAAGTCCAAATTCGTACGACAGCGATACGCGCGCCACAGGCGCCGCCAACACCGCAAGTGTTCATTCATTGCAAGTGATCCTAAGTAGAACAGTGCGAGACCCAAGGTGAGCGAAAAGCTTATTTATTTCATTTATTTTATTTACTGATTACAGTTTGCTGCTCTGTTGGGCTGTAGCTGGAGTGAGAATGGAAACTAACATTCAAAAAGCCTTGACACATGAAAAACTAAGTGAAACATGAAAATGTACACGTTATAATCGAAAAGCTCTTATAAACTAGATGAAATTAAAGATGAAAGGCTGGGAAGTCAGCTAGAGTGACTGTCCCATTGACTACTCCGCTCTGGTATAGAAGGGGAAAGGAATCGAAACGATATAGGAAAAGAATAGATAATATTCTGTCCGCATAAACGTGAATGATGTAATTGAATCTGTCAACGACTATAAAATGTAATTAATTCAGTCCTCGTGTTTTAAACACACATTGGTGTTCTTAGAGAAAGTTGTCGGGCTAACGGCGGCTGCTGCAATGCCCAAGAGTCTTGTTTTTCCTAAGGTTCTGGTTAGTGAACTGATAGAATTTAGTAAAGAGTGCATCTTTTTGCATACTGCCACAATGGTGATCACATAGAAGGTGTAGAGTCGCCTCGTTGCACCTACAAGCTTCGCATTCTGGTCTTCTGGTGATTCAGTGTCGGAGGAGCAGGTTTTTGTAAAGTCTACTCGGAGAAATAGCCTATGCATATAAGAGTTACATCGACCGGCGGATTCAAAAGGAGGGGAGGGGAGGGTGTTGTCCGAGTATTCGGGACACCCCCCCCCCTCCTCCAACTTAATTTTTTAATCAATAAGCTGAACATGGGTGTTAAAGCTTCATATTCAGTTTTAGGTGGTTACATCTCGACGGTGATTTCATGCGGTAGCGAAACCTTAGATAGTGATACTGGAGACCATGGTTAAGATGGTGTGATATCTGTCGTTATAACTGCTAAGCATGGGAACCAGGTTACTTCCACGTTTCTTCATCAACGTCAGTGGAGTCTTCCGTAAAAATATTCTTCACAGAGTCTTCAGAATGATTTGCCTCAGTTTAAAGGATACGTAAGTTTATGTAGTGTTCGGCTGCTTAAGTTAAGTTTGACCCCATAACACATCAGCTGCCTTTCAATGGTATACCGGAAGAGAAAAACGCTGTTCTGCTCAGTTTTGGTTTCGTTTTAAAGTAACCCAGGCGGTCAAATTTAGCCATAAACTCTGTGTCACGGCGTCATGCTGACCTCGGTGTCCTTCTCTCATTTTATTTTCTCAGCTTTATTGACGTCGTATTTGTTCTATAATATCTCGTGCAGCACCCGTATCCGCCACTTTAGTTGCATGGTCTTTCGCGCACACGTTTAAGCCTAATGGCCCGAATAGCTTCAAACAAGCAAGGTGCAATGGTAAAGGCTTCCACTAACCCTTTACTTTTCTTTATACCTTTTTTTTTATCCAGAGAGTAGAGTACATTTACTTGCTCTCCAGACACAAAAAATAAAGAAAGGAAAAGCATAGCATGACTAAACACAAACAGCTGAGCCCGCACTTGTAGTGCTCACGTGCCGGCGACTCGTTGAAAGGCAAAATTCGAGAAAAGCTGTGTCAGCTGGTTGCGCAAAGTTTCTTGACTGAGCTGGCCCTGCCTCAAGTGAAATCTTACGGCGCGACGCTGTTAGAAAGTACGCTCCACTCTAAATTACTTCCAGCTGCTGCTGTGTAGAAGGAGCAGTGGAACTAAAGAAAAATGGGCAAAGTGAAAACGGGGAGTACCACTCTTATAGCGTGCCGGCTTCACGAATCGTGCGAAAGAGTGAACTTTTCCCAGCATACTTAGGTGCTTGAATATCTCTACGCACTTCGGCATTCGCTGCAACTTGTAGGAGCTTGTACGGGCAGCGAAACTTTGGGCTCACCGTTCAATCTGAGCATTCAGTTATGAACTTCATGAAGTATTCCGCCCTCCGCACTGCCATGCATCCGCTAAACGGAAAAGATTCCGCCGTCCGCAACATTTTCGGACCGTCGGACTGCGCGTCGCACTTACGAAAAGCAACGCAAGTGCTGCTCATACTTCTGAAAGCTACCGGCCTGCCTGACTGTCTGCGACATCGATCACGAAATTGTTGCTATCTTGTACCTCGGCGGCATCGCCAGGGGTCATTCTTTTGTACTCACAAAATTTTAATCTCTTTTCCTGGTACATTACATGTTGTACCCCGAGTAGTTCTGGTTAACCTTCCTGCCTGTCCTTTACCCTTGTCCTCTTTTTTTCTCCTTTTCCTCCTCCTCCTCCTCCTCCTCCTGCGTTTCTTGACCTGTATTTAAGAAGCCTGCTTCATTTTTCCAATGGCCTCGCGTCATTTCATGTCGTTATTTGTATATTATGTACACATTTGTTGCTTGCAATGAAGCCGGAGAAGTATGGCTACGAAATATTCCTACGCCCAAGTGATTATACCGCCACCTCCGGGTAAACGGATAGGGTGCCTACTGCAACATAGGAGCAGAAGTAAAAAAAAAAATATTATGAAATTACTAACACCGCATAACGAGTCTAACGAAATAAAAGACCGCCTAATAATCAAGTAATATAAAAAATGAAAACGGCCATATGAGTGGAAAAACGACGCAAGATTGAACTGACGAGCAATAATTAAGCTATAAATGCACGTAATCAACTGTTCACAAAATGTTCTTTTGGGTCAAGTCTCTGCCAGGGAGAGTATAGCATAGAACCTCGAAAAATAATCTCTGTTGGGGCCCCAGCCTGGTTATAAGTACTAAAACAAAGTCTACCTAAAACAAAGGTAACCTAAAATGTTCAGATGGCTACAAGAGCTCTGTCTACTTGAATATATTCTTCTCTATCGATATCCACTACACTAGTCGTTTTAGTCTTACATAAGTTATAATGCAGTACAGCCAAACAGTCGGAGTGGTGACCTTGAGAATAACATTAAAATGTAATTTACTTCTCTGATGCTTCGTAGAACGCAGCTACTCCTTTACGAGGATTTGATGAACACTGTGACTCCCCCCCCCCCCCCCCCCCCCCCCGCACCCCCGAACTTTGTGGCGCCATGTTTCACAAACGCAGTGATAAAGGGACAGTGTGGGTCCTTGCACATACGTTCTAAGCGAGATTGTGCCAGTAATCGCATTATACCTACGTCGGAAAAATCTACGTCCTTGATTTTACAAGCAGTTTTGTACAGAGTTCCAGAGGCAGTGGCAGTAACTTTCGAGGCAGCATTCGTTCATTGCGTCGTCACGCTTTCTCGAAGACAGTCGAACGCGAACACGGAGAACAAGAGCAATCGAATTATGTGACTGGTACGAAAGATCTAACTAGCGCTGCTGTTCAAAGGAATGCATATATTGCCGGGCCAACTTGTACAGGAAAGGATAAAATGTGTGTGTTTTTTTAAACTAGAGTCTTAGTGGATAAGCTAAGAAAATTACGTTGCCCTAATGGACGCGCGAAACTTAATTTGTCCCTTGTTTACGTCCTTGGATGCCCTTTCTTCAGATGTGACACGCTTAGTACGGTGTCCAAACAGCAGCGCACTTTCAGCAGCCGAACTGCGTCCTGACTGCGTAGAGCATTCGGTCGCGCATTATCATTTGTATGCCCGAACAAACAGGCTCCTAATTTCACTAATGACTATATAAGCTATCTTCCGTTGCTCGCAACGCCTTATTGTGACGAATCGGCCGCTGTGACAATATTTGCTTATGGATGTTTTAGCGTTCGTCCTGGGAACGACAGAAGGATGGGACGTAGAGGAATGGGGCAGACGAATGCGCCAGTTACCGTACGGCTCTTTGTTGGCCCGTTCCTGAGCAACTAAGAGTCCTTCAATGCGCGAATGGAGTGCTCGTCGTTCACCAAGTTCTCGCACTGTTCGTGTGCGTCATCAGCTGTATAAGGCCAGAAATGGGCCTTTATACTTTCTCTTCGTTAAGGTGGTTTAAAGATGTCCAGTTAAAGGCTTTTATGTACACTCCCTTTAGCGAATACAAAAAAAAAAGGAAAACTTGCCGCTGTTACGATAACGTACGCACGCAAGCTAGTCTCGCGCATAATGAAGCCATAATCGTTGCCTTTTCTTTTTTTTCCCTTAAGGTATCACTTTTTTTTTTGGAGTCATAGTTATCGTAAGGCTATCGGATCGCCAGATTTAACTCGCTGAACTCAAGCAAAAAATTTATAAAAGACGAAGAGACGACGGAGGCGAAAGATTTAAGGGCGTTGTCGAACCCGCGAACACGCCTTTTTGCTGCGCCACTCGCTATCAGCAAGCACCAAGCGCCGCCGAAGCAACTGACCTTCGTAATCTATGGCAATTACCTTCGCTCTAAGCTGTTATCTATTGGTGTGTGCGTGCGTGTGTGTGTGTGTGTGTGTGTGTGTGTGTGTGTGTGTGTGTGTGTGTGTGTGTGTGTGTGTGTGTGTGTGTGTGTGTGTGTGTGTGTGTGTGTGTGTGTGTGTGTGTGTGTGTGTGTGTGTGTGTGTGTGTGTGTGCACTGCGCATCGCATGACACGATCGCGACGTATGAACACATCGCCCTTTATATAGTGTCTCGTTGATATAGTGTTGAATGTTGAAACATGTAAATCACTCGTTTCGCGTGATCTTGTTTCCAACATCTCCGTGTTGCTGCAGAGCCACGGAACGCCCGGCACGATAGAACGATACCGTCGTCATTTATCTTCGCTGAGTGTCGCACTCGCGGCATACCCGATGTTTCCAACGCAAGAAAGCATTCACGGGAATATAGAGGCAACCGTAGTACAGCTACGCCCGTCGCAGCCGCTCGTGGCCGGTGTCTGGTCCAAAAGCAAACGTTGGCCATTTGGAGGAGGCTGGTGATTCGGGCTGTAGGTATGTTCGACCAACTATAGAAAAAAATAAAAAAAAGAGAGATACATAGATAGATCGAAAATGCCGGCTATGCAAGGCAAGATAGATGCGGTTCATGGAGCCTCAGTAACCTAAACTTACCGCGAACAACTAGCAATTCATGTGCTTGCGTGCACGCTGTGCTGCTTGTGGCAAGTAACACGGAGGTTGCTGTAGAAAGCACTGGCACGAACTGTTTCGTGGCATATGCGCTCGGCAGGTTCCGTACAGCACTGTCAAGGCTATAGCTTGCGCATTTAATGATGCGCCGCAAGATGTCTCGGCCTCCTCACGTCATATTTGCGTCAGAATTGCGTGAACTTTTATGGGTACCTCTATCAGTCCATTGAAAGGCTGGTTTCTACAAATCAAAATAGCAAATAGACCACCAGAAATTGTATATATAAAACTTGGAATTTGGCTACCTAGACTGAGGAGGCCACCCATAACTTAGGGCTGAAGTACAAGGAGCCTGCTCAAAAATGAAGTTCATTTCTCTCTCTATCGATGCCTATACCAAGGCTGCTGCGTTCGGGTAATTAAAAACGTGACATGCATACGTGCATATCAGCGTAAAAGAAGAGCCAGAGAATTTAGAACAAGGGAAATAAAGAAAACGGCGCGTTTCTGAAAATCAAGACTTTTGGACTACAGGTTATTTCTTCAATTTCTTAGCGGGCACAAGTGCAGTGGTGTCCTGGCTGAGGACTCTGCGCTGAGCCTTGGTTATTTCACAGACTGTTCAATTATCTCCGGAGACTAGCCACGTGCAGTACGGTAGAAATAAACGCCCATGCACTACTACACGGGATGAAAAGACGAAAGCGGTTGGTTTAAGTTGCATTTACGCTCCGGACGTAGTCGTCGTAATGAGCATGCTAAACAATCGGACAATGCGTGTTTGCTTCGAGGCCCGTGTTTGCTGATTTTCCGTTATTATTGGTAAATATGTGCGTAAGAGAGATTGGCTTCGTGTATAATGACCCCTATACATTGCGTTAGCAGTGTATTGCAAGGCTAGCCTGGTTTAAAAAAAAAAGAAATGATCAAAGAATTTGCAAGTCGCTGATGATCTGCTGTCGGAACGTCTTGGCCAACTTTTATTCTATGTGTGGATATTTTGTTTGAGTGAGCTGTTTACGCTACGTGAACTCTTCAGTTGAGAGAGAGAGAGAGAGAGAAATAAACGTTTATTTGTGAAACAGTGTTCCGAGCGATGCTCGGTATCACCCTAAGGTGGGAGGGCTCCCTAGTCCAGGAACCCTCTGGCTTCAACTGCCCTCTTGGCCCTGATGACAAGTTGTCGCTGGTCTTCCAGGTCCTCGAGGGCGAGCTTGGCCTCCCATGTTTCGGTTAGGTGGTCGTAGTTCGTGTTTAATGCTGGATTGACGTCCGTCTCCGGTTGCATATTGAGGTCTACATGACACGGGCATTCCATGAGCAAATGTGCCAGGGTGTCCGGTACGCTGCAGAGCGGGCACATGTAGCTATGTTTCGTTGGGTAGAGGCGGTGCATTAATATTCCATGTATGTGCGTGTTGCTTTGCAGGCGTCTGATGATCACGCTTTCTTCTTTAGTCAGTTTTGGATGTGGTGGAGGGTACACCCGTCGCTCCAGTCTGTAGTGTTGAAGTAGCGACGAATAGGTGTTCTGTACCGCCTCCACCTCTTCAGCCATGGGTCGGGTATCCTGTGGGTCAAGGACAGCCCGGCTGACGTGCTCGCGGGCAGCGGCATGGGCCGCTTCGTTTCCCTGTAGACCCTCATGTCCTGGCACCCATATTACACAGGCGTATGGGAGTGGATTGCTTCGCCGTTTTATGATGTTACGTGCATCGGCTGAGATGCGGCCCTTCGCATAATTCCTGCAAGCTGCTTGCGAGTCGGTGAAGATCACCGCGGCGTCTGTACATGTGGTTGTGGCGAGAGCGATTGCCGCTTCTTCCGCTGCTTCTGAGTTGTGTGCCTTGACCGTGGCCGACGCAAACTCTCGGCCTCGAGAGTCTACGACACTGACAGCGTACGCGTTTCTGCGCGGATACTTGGCAGCGTCGGTGTAGCGGGCGTCCGGGTCTTCCTTGAACTTTCGTTTAATAAGGGGTATTCAGACGGGGGAGAAATGCTCGGGGGGTAAAGGCGGCGCCTAGTGACGTCAGCTCGCGAGAAGTCTCCACAAATGCCCCCCACTCACACGGACGAGGCAAACGGAGCGGGAGACCAGTGTTACTAGACTACTCTGGTGGCTTGCACCACCCGTTTGACGAGCTGCTGACGACGAGCTGCAGACGACCACCAGCTGCAGACTGGACACCCACTGCCGCTCTCTGCAGGAGCAAGTGCAACAATGTGGCCAAACAAGAGCCCGAAATTCCGCCACATCCCCCACCGCAGAGGGATCGTTTGTCCTTTCGGGGAAAACGTCCCCGTCTCCTTCGAGGAGGCGCGGAGGGGTCACGCCCACTCGCTAATCCGTGACGTCGCGGTCACGTGATACGCAATCCCCCCGTCTCCCCCGAGCATTCCTCCCCCGTCTGAATACACCTATAGCGTCAGTTCGAGCCTTTCGTCTACTTTTATGGAATGTCGGATGCATGTTGCGCGGAATAGGCGCGATGAAGAGGGACTCTCTAACGTCCAGCGGGATGCGCTTTTTCCGGTCTGCATCGGCGATGTACGTCTCGCTGTACTTGAGGTACCGGAGCACCGACCTCCCGGTAGGCGTGAGCTTTAGTTGTTCCAGCTGGCTGTTCTTGTGAGCTTCGGCGAGCTCTTGCCACGTGTTGTGGACGCCCATTTTAAGAAGACGTGTAGTTGAAGCCATGGGGGGTAGTCCCAGGGCGACTTTGGTTGCCTTTCTTATCATAATATTAAGTTTTTCTATTTCTGCGATCTTCAGTGTGAGATACTGCGTGCCGTACGTGATGCGGCCGGTGAGCAGAGCTTGCATTATTCGTAGGGTGTCATGTTCCTTGAGCCCGTTTCGTTGGTTTGCGATCCTCTTGATGAGATGCGTGAGTTGCGAGAGTGTCCGTTGGAGTCTCGGTAACGTGGCCGCTCCCGATCCATCCTTGTGGATGTGAAGTCCAAGCACTCGTAGCGTCTCGACTTTTGGAATTGCTGTCCCATTTAGGGGGACGTTAGGGTCGGGCTCTTCGTATATGGGAGGCCTGCCTCTCGTTCTTGCTTTGAGGACAAGGTGCTCGTCAGTTGCGGGAACTTTTTTATTTAAGCACTGATACTGAGTGTCTGAATGTTAGTTTATGCGTTTATTTGTGTAGTTTTGCGATTGCTGACCACATGACAATGACAGCTGTTATGTAGGGGAAGATGAGTATAGCCGTAGCCACACACAGCCCCCAACATCTCCTTATACAAATTTCCTAACAACAAAAAAAAAAGACAGCACAGTTCGCAGCAAATTTTCACTTGCTCTATCAAACACACAAACAAGATCAAAGCGAAAATAAGTTGAAACGCGCAAACACGTAGTTCCCATAAGGCTCAAAATAGTTTACTGCCTGTGACGAGACACAGTTTGCTGTGTAGCTGTCACTACTCGTACTCGCACTCGCTTGTACACTCTACAGTATAATACATAACGACGGCAGAAGTGTAGTAAGCTAGGCCGGTTTGTATGAATCTACTGTAAATTCGAGTTTGTAACGCAGGTCAGACCAAGAAGGTCGGACCAAGAGACTTCGGAAGTAAACGATGCGCTAATAAACGACGAGACAAACGTATCGCCCACAATTTCTTTGATGCCTGTGCTTATACGCCAAATGTACGAAACTGAAGCTTCGGAAGGACGAACTGCTCGGCTACTTATTAGATATGTGTGGTAGCAAAAAGCGCGCGTGGACATGCGAGGAGGCAAGAACCTCTTTTTCCGGTATTTGTCTTCGTGTGTCTGCGTTCCCTTCCCTCCCTACAGCTCCGAATAAACCAAGGTCGTCGACGTGTTTGAGTCGCTCGTTATTAGGAACGCAGTACAGCGGTACCAGACTTCTGCCACCTTTTGTTAAGGATGATGCATTCGGCTCAGTCGCAATTTCTTAGCCAATGCTGAAGTACACAGTAGCAGCGCGTAGTAATCATCATTATTATCATCATTTTAAGGCCGTTTTCATGTCCCCTGCAGGAGGGAGACCTCTCACAATGACCTCCAATTTAACGCGGCGCAATACACGGCTTTCGCAGCGTCACAAGCGTGCAGCTTTAGGGCAGGCACAAAATCATACGCGCTTATACGGTCAACGCTTTGCCAGCTTTACATTCCACGTCCTTGCGTGGGACGAGAATGACCCCGAGTGGTCGTAAAAAAAATTTAACTTCAGTGCTGTTTCACCTGGTCACCGATCCCGTTCGGCTGTCAGATTTTATATCGCGATCTCTGTGTTGATGTGATTGCTTTTTAATGACGGCTAATATCGCAGAAAAAGCGACGCAGCAAAGGAGATCCGCAGAGTAGACATCACGAAGGTGTATATACTAGATAGCTTACGCGACGGTTCGTACCGAGATACATAGATTACCTCAGACTGCCGCGAGGTACGTACCCGCCTTGTCAGTTCGCTGTATGTTCTCGCCACCCAGGGACCACACATGCGGAGCATTAATTACCCACCAAAACGTAGCTCATTAATTACCCGCGCCAATATTTTCCTTGACATTCGCTCTTATTTCTTCAAAAATGAATTCGTTCTTTTTCTTTTCTTTTTTTTTCTTTTTTGCCGCCTTCGCTTCGAGGCAGTCTGATCCAAACGCGAGCAGAAAAGTTGTAACCGTTTCCAGATTAACCGCGCCGATAGGTCACCGCTCTCATCCCTGTTTCGTGAGACGACAAACGCCTGTCAGAGCCGTATCGAGTTGATGAACAGCGTCCGGTCGCGACCGCGTTGTCCAGTGCCCTCGTAATACATGTGACTGCGCAGAATTGGATCTCCGCGAGCATATTATGCGAATGCGCGACTACTGTCACGGCGCTATAATACGCCCTTGTTTCAAGGTCATACCTGTCGTCATCCGGGTAATTTCGTCCGGTTGACGACACGAGGGGCGGGCGAGCGATTGATTCATCTGTCACATGTCGCGGTTCGCGCTAACGTCGTAACTCACGGCGTGATCCGTGCGCGGTCGCTTCTTCCACTAAAGGATGTGAGACTGAACTTTTTTGTTCGCTTTTTCTTTTGGTGATGGAAGTTGAACAAGGTGGTGCAAACAGTCTTGAAGGTTTTGAGCGTTTTCGAATGTATTTCAACGCAACGACGGTGCCGCAACGTGTCGCTTGTCGGCTGTATTTTCAGGGACGATTTATCTTCTCGCTCGTGGAAAGGTTGAACCGTGTTGTAGTACGTTTCGTTGACGACGCCCCGCTGACACCGAGACGCGGGGTCGTGCGAGCTCCCGATACACGCCAGCCGACACGAAATTTAGATTCTCTCGAAAAAAAGAAGCTACGGGGCTTGTTTGCGCACACGGAGTTCGCGATTTCGATGGCACGCAGATAACCCGGCTGCAATGAGCGCGCGCCTTTCCACGCGCGGCCAATAAATCTGGAAATTGCCTTCTGACGACCTCGGCGCTGTATTACTGAACTCGGTCCCAACTTCGTGATTGAGGCCTTACATTTTCATTCGCTCGCGCGTTTCTTTTTCTTGCGAACATTGCGATTGGTGAGGTATATACGTAACTCCGTGCTTTTCTGCTTCTTCGTATTTTCATGTACAACGAAACGCGCAAACTTCGAAGTCGTTAAGGTGATTTAGGTGCGACGCCGCTGGCTTTATTTGTACGCTCTGTGCGGAGTGTGCACCTGGGGGCGGCTCAGGTGGGTAATGTTAGTTTGACGATACCGAGGTCAGAATTTATGGGCCTTGTAAGCGCAGATTATGGCGGAGCATGTAGTGTCGGTAGCAGGAGCGACGAGTCACCGTAGTTTAAAAATATCTCTATACGCCTAGCGCATGCATGACTACGTACGCGAGGGTTCGATATCGAAGTCGCGTTAAGGGTTGACGCGCAGTTCCAGAACGTCTGATTTTCTTCGAGGGCCCAGACGCTTTCGCTTCGCTTTCTTGAAGCGATGGCAGTCTTAAATACTTAACTATTTATGTATAGTGGACTTGAGAATACCCTACGTCGCAGCTCAATTGGTAGAGCATCATACGAGTAATTCGAAGGTTGTGGGTTAAGAACGCCAGATGGTCAAAATTCCCGGAGCCCTCCTCTACGGCGTCCTTTAGAAGCAGAGAATGGTTTTGGGGCGCAAAATCCCAAGAATAATTATACATAAGTGGTACGTGGGTTTTAAAGATTGAAAAAGTGATTGCGGTCTTGAAGCTGAGAATTTCTTTTCTTTTTCAAATCGAAGGTATTTGTATGAGCAGTACATGTGCACGGTGAGTAGTTAGCTAAATGTACATTTGTCCAAAGAATAACTGTTCTAACTATGATGAAATCACTGTCGTCTACATTCGTGACTTGTGTTCTGTGTCTCTCTGTTCGTTATTCAACACGCACACGCACAGCTTATAGAAATCATCTTTTGGAAACTCTGCACGCAAAGGACTATACTCAGTATAACGTCCCGACTTTCCTTAGCGCATGCAAAAGTAAAGGAAGGCTGTGGCTTCAACATTATTATTCCGCTTCTTATTTTTTCCCTATTGTAGACACCTGTGGCTTCTTATCACCAGCGGGTACGCCTCAACGTAACAGATATCTATTCCCATACTCTACTGCTCAATAAAAAGTAGCGCTACTTAAATAGAATGTTCACATGCCAAAAGCTTTATCGCGGGCCAAAGATTCCATAAAAAGCGCTTGTAACCGTGGCCATGAACCCCAAGGTAGTAAATGTGCACATGTTGTTCTTAAAGTGTTCTTGGAGGTCACTCATTTTGGCAATGAGTCCCACGATAATAAGCACATGTGCACATCACTGCCGGGGAAAATTGACGTTGTATGTGTATGCCAGGCATGCGCGTGGCATTCGATTTTGATGCGAAACAGTGACCTGTGCCACTTTTGCCGGTCCCCACGTGAGAATAGCCGGGTGGCGCGGGGCAACCTCCGCGTCTGCACCGGACTCCTATAAAGTTGTGCTCTCTCTCTCTCTCTCTCCCACGTGACATAAGGTGCATATGTAGAACTAGATATAACGCTTGTGAGACATTAAACCTCACCTCACTTCACTTTCCCTTTATTTCCTTGAAGACCTCACATAGTAGGCATTACAAAAAGGGTCAGGGTTACAAGATTTAATTTTTCGAATTAGTCACCACATACATTCAATGAATGGTATTAGTTTTTAGCGCTGTTCAGCAAATGTTGATGAGCCGTGGTTTAATCGATGTGACCTACTATAAATACAACTTTCATGTTCGCGGAAACAAATTCTACATAAACACGAAAACACAGGAAACATGTAACCAGGAGTACCTGTTAACAATTAATAATGCGAGCAATAATTTTTGTCTGATTTAGTGTTCATGGAAATCTTTGTTCCTCCAAAAAGTTTCTCAAAGACTACCGCAACGTTGTTTCCAAAATTTTTTGCTGGCCGTGGGCCTAGTAGTTTTGCTAATGATAATGATCATCTATTCAAACCATGTAATTTTTTCATAAATATCTTACAAGTATATTAATTTTTTTTTGTTGCAGTATAAGAGAATGTGCTCTGTCTTTTATGCTTTGAGCGGGCACTCGCACTCGTCGGCTCGTAATAGGGAAAACAAAAGATTCTTGAGCCATTCCTTCTTCCGTACAAACAATGACAGTCTATACCGATGTTCTTTAGGTGTAGGAAGTGTTGTGTAACTCTCGTCTTCCGATCAGGTGCACGTGACAAGCGAAGTGCCGGCAACGTAGCCATCGTGCGAGGAAGCGAAGCGTCGAACATTCAGAAAACGTTTCTTCAAGGATGAGCGAACTCGCCGCTTATGCAGTTTTCGCGCTGGGCGGCACAACTCACATAAGCGAGAAATTGCTCCCTGTAATGCGACAAAGAACACCCATAATGCAATTTAAAGCTCCGTCTACCGTTCAGGTGATTCGGCGTTGTGCTTCTCCTGGGGCCTGATAATGTAACCGATAATGCGGCCACGAAGGGATGCGAGAAGCAAAGAAACATTCATAGTGTCCTTTAGTGATGTTTCAGCACAGAGTCTACGGTTCATATACAGTGCAAATAGGGAAATCACGGGGCACGAAGAGTGCAAGAATCGCTGTCTCAGAACGCTTCACTTGATATTGAATCAGGGTGACTTTGTCTATGCCGGGACCCTTAATCGAATAAAAGCGTCACGGCATCGCGGGGTCGGCCTAGCAAAAATTAAAAAAAAAAAACGCTAACGGGAAACTGTGATTGCTCGTACAGTCTAATAATGAGGCGTGTACTACGAAGGTTGAGTGAAGCAGAAGCCGAAGAAGCCGAATAAAAGTGCAAAAGCGAGTGCGCACACACAAAAAAAAAACACTGTGTCGCACGGACAGCTAACGAACCGTTCAATGCGGAATACCGTCATCGCGGAGATCTGCGCAGAACGCGCCCATTTGAATACGAATGCGCTCGTCACGTTCCGCCGAGCTCTCCACGGCAGCTCCGATGCTGTCAGCTGCCGCCTTCGCCTGAAGGCACGTCTGTCAGTGTGTGCAGCTCTTTCGGTGGATGCTTCGTTGCATGGATGACACTTTAATTAAGAAGGCATTCCTGATTGTTAACCTTGCCTACTCGAAGTTATTTATATGTCATATTTTTTTAATTCCCACTCCGTCCGCATATACCGATGCCCAACGTCACCAACGAGCAGTTCACGTTTCTATTACGGTCTTATTATAAGCTTGCTACCTATGCTTATAAGTTCATTCCTTGTAGTAGAATGGAAAACTGGGTTTGTTGGAATGCATGCATGATTGTTGCAGCGCTAAAGACGGAGACGAAAGGGACACAGAGTGCACAGGACGAGCACAGGACAGCGCTCGTCCTGTGCACTCTGTGTCCCTTTCGTCTCCGTCTTTAGCACTGCAACAATCATGCATTCATTCCTTATTCCGTGTGGTATATTTTATGCTGGGATGAGACGACCAATTGGGTGGCAGTTGTGTTAGCTGTTGTGGACGGCTCTGACATCATGCATGGCGCGTGGCCACATTGAACGAAGTTGGTGAAATTCCGTAATTTTAGCACGTCCTTGTCCCGGCGTAAAATGTGACGGCGCTCATGTCAGGACGAAACACTTGTAGCACGTACGGGCGCCACCTCCTTCATTGTTTCGTGCGATCAGCTAGCTCAGTTCGAACACCTCCTTGTCAGTTCAGTTCCATGTGCGCGCGTGCGTGCGTTCCTATATATGTGTGTGAGAGTGTGTGTTGTCTTAAATCACTTTAATATGAACATTATTTCTATTGTCTACATCTACCGCCCTGTGCTTCTGTATCTCTCAGACTATTTTTTCTTCATTCTCAAAAACCTCCGTGGGTTGACTGACTCAGCCAACGTACGTCGGGTACACATGGTGTCTTCAATTTTTTCGCGCCTGAGCCGCAAGCTAACAGATACTGCGAAGGCAGCGTTCGCTCGCGCTGCAAGCGACATCCATCACGTAATCGCTTACGCTATATACTACTCCAGGGCGCACGTCCTCGAAGCGATGACCTCATTAGTGGCCGTTGCATGATGACAGCGTATATATGAGTTGAAGGTGAACGTTCCTTTTATTAGGTGTGATTGGACAGGCGCCAATAAAGTGTGATGTGTCTTGAAATTGCAACGAGGCAGCCCGTCATGGGGAAAGAGATGCGTTTCCTCGGCTTCCAGCTCAAGATGAGCAAAACTCGTTAACCGATGCTAATATATGTCAGTTCTTATTTTTATAAATTATATAAGATTTACGAGCTACAGTGGACAGAGTTTCACTTTTTGTTTGGGCCTCCTCCGCTCTTTTAGTGTATGTCACGAAAAGCGGAATAAATTGAATCGAATTTAATTGAAAAGTAAAACCAAATGGCTGCTGTATCATGGGCAGTACGGGAGAGATAATCCGCATTTAGGGAAAATCAAACAGGAGAAAAAAAAATGCGGGGGGAACTCAGGCAGTCGGACATAAAGAGAGGGCACACTCCACATGGCGTTTCAATGGCGCTTCTATCGATTTTACCGTTCTGTTTGTCATCTTGCTTGTTAGCCATTACATTCGCGATTGCTTCCTGTACGTCTTCGGAAATGCAGTCGCATCACCTTCTCTTTCCTTCTCTCTCTCTCTCTCTCTCTCTATAAGCGGTCCTTTATTATTTTAAAGAAAACAGCTAATCATAGAACATAATAAAATCTTGTCCTCAGTTTGCCTCGCACAGCAGACAAAGGCGTAGGCTAAAAGTGTAATAGCTGAAACGTTTAGGCCAGTCATTCCCCCAATCCCAGCCAATATCGTTATATCCCGTCTCTGAAATGTTTACTTCAGAAAAAAAAACGAAAAAAAAACGTGCACTTACCTACAAACTGACTTTTTTTTCTTTCAAGGGCAGTCGACTAGGGCTTGCGTGACAACACGCTAGCCTACGGTCGGCTGTGTCACTGGCATCCTCTCTTACGTACAGGTATTTTGTAATTTCGTTCAACCGTACCATAGGAGCTATATGCGCTTCATCGTACATGAGGAGAATCGCTGAACGTCGCGCTTTTCTCGGTCACGCTCCCACAATCGGATTGGTTACAGCGGACACAGGGTTCGCGAATCGGCCGCTCCCTTTATCGTCAGAGCGTTGCCTCCTGAGAAAACACTCCAGTGTCATACGCTCCTTGCTCGCGTCAGCGTTCGCTGCCGTAGTGCGTGACATGAGTGAGAGGGAAAGCTCCTTCTCTCTCTTTTCGATGGGAGGACGATATGCTGGGAACTGAAGATGAATTCCTTCGGAAGCTCAACAAGGCCAGAACGCAGGACGACCTTTGCTCACTCGCATACGTCGGCAAAATATGTGGTGCTTAGGGCTCACTCGCATACGTCGACAAAATATATCTTGCGCTTAGGGCTCACTCAGACTCACCAAAAGTTTCCTCAACCGGACTCACTCGAATTCAGACACACTAAAACTTGTCTCAACCGAACTCACTCAAACTAAAAGGTCACCAGAATATTACTCACCCGGACTCACCCAGACTCAGACTCACGGCTCAATCAGAGTCTGAGTGAGTCTGAATGAGTCGACTCATTAGTGAGATTACCGACCTATGCTCACTCGTTCATCGATCTCTCACTTTTTTTTCTTTCTTCTGATATCTCTGTGTCCCTTTATTTACTTACGTTTTTGTTACTTCACACCACCAAGATTTAGCGGCTCTTGGAGTGTTTCGCGGAAAATAGATAACGCTCAAGAGTTTTTCCATTCACGGCGATGTGCCGGCTCACATCTGGGAGCTTTAGAAGCTCCTAGGATTCCGGCCCACACGTGCACGATCATTTACAGCACCGGTTGCTAAGAAACCGCGTGCCAGGGAGGTAGCAAGTGAGCGAGCGAGTAAACTGGAGCCTACATAATCAGGAATATTACAATTCTTCGCACACTTGGCAACATAAATCAGAGCTTTAGTAAACACATTACATATTCCCTACAATTACAAGCACGAAAATGAGCGGAGTGGTTTTGCTTGACAAAACCGGGATGTGGATATGAGGCACACCGTATAATTGGGTATTCGGTGTGAATTTTGGCAGACTGGGGTTCTTTAATGAGTACCTATGTCTATGTACACGGGTGTTTTCCGATTTTGCCTCTTTAGAAATGCGGCCTCCGTGGTTGGGAATCGAAACAACAGCCTCGTACTTTACAGTGCAACACTATGTCGACTTAATTGTCACTGCGGGTGTTCTGAGCACGACAAACTCTGTTGTTCGCAAAAGAAGCCCCTTCTGCACTGTGGAGGTGTCGTCTAATTGGTGTTGCCGTTATTTTCTCACAGCAAAATTACCAGCAAGAAGAAAAGAAAAACTACCAACTTATCGCATCCTGCGGCCTTGCGAGACAAGGAGAAGTGACGTCATAATACGAACGCATAAATTTACGGCACTTCGCATTCGATTGGCTGCCTATAAGACAAACCCTGCATTCACCTGTGTGCAACTAGCTCCCGCGGAAATCGCCAGGTTGTCTCATTCGAAGAAATTGGCCGTTTGTCGTTGTGTCTGCTAGAAACGCGAAACGCTTTCGTTGTTCACCAACTACGCTTGCGGCAACGGTCTCTTCTGGCGATACTGTAGTAATATAGACTTAAATGCTGCACGGCGCACCACAACGATTAATCACGCAAAGGTGTGATACCGAGGTTGCCTGCCTGGTGCGCGTACCGTGTTATGATTCTGGTCTTGTTGCTCTGGCGCTTTGGAGAACCGACGCACTAAACTCCACAGCGAAGTGTTTCATTAACATCCGGCAGTTAACTCGAACGCGATTAACTTTGAACGCGGTAACTGATTATATTCGGAAAACCGAGGGTCGATTAGACTCCTTCGCTGTAATTTACGACTTCTGGTTATAGATGGTCGGTTTTTACGCTTCCAATCTTCCGCGCATACGGTACCAACAGGTATAGTCTGAAGTCACTGCAATTCTTATGAATGCGCTGAATCGTGACTGCGGGTGATTCAGTCGGCGAGCGAGCAAGCCAGCCGACGCCGGCAAATTGAGATATTATAACTGATCGAGACACAACGTGAGCGAGCACGATGTACGAGTGACATGATATGTGTGAGCGAGAAATCGTTCATCTTGAGTCTTGCTTTAGCAAAGGCCGGGATACATTAACACTTGGCCTCGAACCCGCGTCGTTCAGTTCAATGCGGGTGGCTTGGTGTCCGGCGAGACAGGGTGACGCCTGAGGGCGGGCGTACACCTCTCCGTACGAATCGAAACTCAATCGCTCCTTGTCTTTTACGTCCATTCAGTACATGGTACCTTGGTGCGTGCTCTGCGTTCGCAAAGCATACGCGTCAGGCGCGGCTGCCATTTCATCCACCCAACGCGTGTTATCGTGAGCAATATGAGCTGCAATATCGAATTCATGTTTATCAACGATTGCTTCTAATGTACTGATATGAATGTGACGTATTGAGTTGCAGGAGATAACTTCCCGCTTGAGTATTTAGTGACGCGAACACGTTTGCTCTCGCCAACTGCGTTTTGCCGCAGCGACCTCTAAAGGGTAATTTGAGGGTTTCAGCTCATATTGCTCACGACTGTACGTACGTATTACGTTACACATCGAGTGTAACGTGATATAGTTTTCAGCGTTCTATAGATAAAAAGTCGCCATCAGGATTCCCAAGGGAGATGAGGATTTCTGAGGAGTCTATAATCGATTCCTTGTAGACGCCTCAGAAATTCGGTGTTTAGGTGCAGCGCTGCTAAGCGCGAAGTCGTCGGTTTGATTTCCTGCCACAGCCTCCGCATTTTGATGGTAACGAAAGGCACAAACACTTGTGCGTCCAGATAAAGGTGCTCGTTAAAATATTCTAGGTGGCCAAAATAATCTGTAATTCCTCACTGTACGGAGTGCTTCATAATCAATATAGTCCTATCGTGGTTCTGGCATGTAAAACCCCTGTATTTAATTTATATAAAGTGTACGATGTCCTCCACCTTTTCAGAACTCGTTGTGGTGGTTGCCTTTAGGCGAGCCGTTTCAGTAAAACAATGTAAATCAATGTAATCGATTGCATATCGATCACAAAACAATGTAATCGAGAAGGGGAAAGGGGGTGCAATTGGAGGTATTGCGTAAGCGTGTTGAATACTCCGTTGAAGTTCCTCCATTGTACCCGGCTAATGAAGTGACCTGCTGAAATACGGCACAGCTTGTAGGCATGAATCGGTTGCGCGAAGCTTCGGCACTGATTATTACGACGCCTGCACCGATGCACCGAGAGCATGGCACACATTTATGGTATAAGAGATGCACATTATATGTAAACGCGTGACATGCTTACGTCGATGACGTCGCCTGTAACAGCAATGCACTTCGTTCGCGACGCAGCTGCTTTGCTTCACTTGACGTTTCGCACTGCGCGACTGGCGGTGTCGGCGTCAACACGAGTGATGCAAGTAATCGCCATCATGTGATGACGTCACTATAATGTGACGTCATAGGGGGGCGTCACATTATAGTGACGCCCCCCCTAGGATGTGACGTCACATGGGGGCGTCGCATCATGTGACGTCACATGATGGCATCGTCACGTGACATACTCGCTTGGCCAAAGGTGGGCCGATCCCGGAGGCGCTGCAAAACCACGTTGGGTGTAGAAATCTTTCGAGGTGGGGAGTGAATAAATAAAATCGACTGAAAAGAAAAAGAAGATAGCTTTTTCCTTCGAGTCGTCTTAGGCGAATGCACATGGCACCCCTGTGAATTTTCGTCAGTCTTGGCAGCTTTTGCTTTTTCAATGTCGTTTCCAGCCAGTGTGCCTGGCTGTAAAGCGAGTTGTCCTATAACCAGTGATTGAGGATTTTTTTTCTTTTGACTCGGGGGTGAATAGAGGATTTCGGCAATTGCTTCTTACTTCCTTCTCCGAAGACCCAGTATAGATCGTCCTGAGACATTAACCATGGGCCAATTCGGCGGAAATGTACGCGGGGACCTCGTTTCGCGGAAGGATTCTTGCATGACGAGAATTCCTCCTAAATTGCGCCGCCCAAATCAGATTCGTCCTATCAAGAGCACTGCTTTTCTTTTACTTATTGAGGGAATGTTTGCCCTTTGCTCCGCGTCTGACGAGATTTTTTTTCCTTTTATTTTTCAGGGGGGAGGAGGGGGGCAAGGACGTTGCGAGAGCGGGAACCCGCTCAATGTAACTCCGCGTTTGAAGGACTATAAGTGATACGAAATACACTCGTATATACTTCGTTTCCGTTCGCTACTTAATTAGTATTCAGTGTTCTCCAGCCTTTTGGGCTTCAGCTTTTAATCGTAAGACTTGCAAAGTCATGCTAATCACCACGGTCTTTCTCTTTCCTTCCAGGTGTTCGGTTTCGCATTATGAGCATCTCATTTATGAAGTCTCTATTTCTTCTTTTAGTACTGTAATGTTTGATGGTTGATGCACTTCCAGCGCTTTACGATAATTAGGTAAAAAGCACTGACTCACTGAACGACAAAAGAAAAGCTGTAAGAACTCTAGGCCTTTTTATTTTTATGTGCCTCCCTATTTTCTTCCTGTTCCTCTTAAACGCTGGAAATGCATAAAACATCAGTATTCGAACAAGCCGAGCTAACCTGTGTAAGTAATGTATCATGTTCGTGGCGGATTCTAGATTGACTCTATACTTAAACAAACATGACAAAAAATGGTAAAGAACGTACATATATCGAGGAGGGAAGGGAAGAAAAACTGTCTCTCAAGAAAACACAATACTGGTGGTCCTTGCGAATCACGGCTGAACAACAGCCTAGCAATATGTGCTGTTCGGCGCATCTGTAACCATCATAAGAGCTTGCGCTGCGGCTCACATACTAAGTTTACTCCAGTATCTTTCTTTTTTTTTCTACCGCGTGGGCAACACAGCGCAACTGCATGGAGCGTGATATAGGCATACTAGAATATGCACCTAAGTCAGCAATATTAGATCGCCCGTACAAGAATGGCACACGACGTCGACTTCCCCTTCATACTAAAGGAAATGTGTAATGTTGTGATTTTATGTGTAATCATTTGTGTCAGTGTGTTTTCCTGTGTATGTCAAGCAATACAGAATACTTGAGTTTGAACGTCTACATGTGAACTGACTTTTTGAACTTGTGATACAACACTTGTGTACATATGAACCCATTAGACGTATCTGAACTGCCATGTGATGTTCGCCTGTGCGTATTTTCACATCGTGTGTTCTACTGTATTGCATTTTGTGCCCTTATTAGTTTTCTGACTTCATATTTTGTCTGCTCAGCGAGAAGGAGTAGCCGGTGCCACCATAATGGAACCAACCTCTCCTATTTCATCATTTCAATAAAAAAAATGGTTGCTGCAATCTTGAACCAGCGATCTGCAAATAATTGCAAGAATGCAACAGGCGCCTTGGCCATTAGCTCGGCCAAGGTACGGTCACTGGCACGAACTTTAGCAGTTGTTTTTTCTTCGCTTCATTTATTGTTCTGGCCCGCAGGGAATTCGTACGCTTACTCATTATTACGCTGTTTTCTCCTTCGTGCCGTCTCCGCATTCTCGATAGATCCGGACAGCCGCACACCTATACCTGTACAATTTTCCAGCAGTAACCTTCTCTTTTAAGACACTAAGCACGAAAGAGAAGTTACGTGCCGCTTACTGAGCGTGGACCCGAAAGGACGGAAGCCTATTTCTTCACAGCATTCCGCCACAACGACAAAAAAAAAAAAAGTCAACCAACCTTAACGATGCATGTTTCCTCCTCTACGAGGTACACGTAAATGCGCGAAGCATCGTCCTCGTAGTGACCTATTTCATTACCGTGTCTAATTCACTTATAGAAGTACAGGTGAGTGGCATTCCGCGGCTTGTTTCGCCAGCAGGGAACGCGCAGGTAACGACGGCACTCCGTGCGCACTTAGTATGGGAACCAACCACGTGATCGGCGGAGAAAGTCAAGCCCAGCGCGCTTACCACAGCTTGCCCGTCGCTTCGTGTTCGGCATACGCGCAGAGCTCTCGCTTTGCATAAGGCAACGCTATACGGAGTCGCGCTCGCGAGAACATACGCCCGGCAATGCTACGCGTATGTTACGGCGAACGACCGTTCGCCCCGTCTTTCCCTCGCAATTTTCTTTCTGGCTTCGTTTTTTCTTTCCGAGCACGTCACTCGACTCGCTTTCACTTTCCTTCGCACGTCGTGTTGATTTCGGTAACGCGATTTCGCTAATCAACTTGCGCAGGCTCACGGGTAATACAGTGCGCGCTCTCCCTGGCTGGCACCGCAATAAAGCGCGCCGTGACGGCACTCTCGAATGGCGCGCTAAGTCCACGTCGTCTGTAAGCGCAGCGCGTTAAAAGGTTTCGCTTTCAAGACGCAGGAGTGGTTTTGCGGTTCTTATAAGGATGCGAGTCGGAGTCGACGTGTCTGTCTGTGCCGTTGTATTGGTGCTTGGATGTCGTGCGTGCGTGTGTATACGTGCGTGTGTGTTTTTCTGCGGTGACTGCCGAGAAGACAAGAGCTAGAGAGTGGCCAGCAGGATAGGGAGATGAGAGAAGTGCGTGCGGGGTGCACGTGTGTCCGGTGGGATGCAGATAGCGGCATCGATTGTCCCCGCACTGAGTGCCGCTTCCGGCTTTCACGGATAGCGAAGCTATGAAATGCGGGTAAAGAGGGCGAGCGGGTATGCGTGCTCTCACCTCAATTAGATTTTCACCGGCGGCGCGGTGGCCACCCAGACCACAACGAGGCTTTTTAACGTTGAAAAAAAAAATGGAAACGAAAAAAAAAAGATACTTTCACTCCGCCTCTCGTTGTCCATTTTGTCGCGCGTGCTCCGCTTGTTGTGGATTTCGCGGTCATCGGTGCATCACGTACTCAGCGGAGTGGCAGTACGTCTATAGTCACACTGCTGCGCTGCGCCAATATGGGCAGCTGGAAACAGCTGCCCACATTGAGAGGCATTCTTTTGCACACTTGGACGTTTATTGCGACACGACGTTTGGATAGAAGTTTGGGCGTGTTGATTTAGTACATTTTGGGGGTGAAAGCCGCGTAGACATGCAATACAATGCGTATGACGTTATATTTGGTACTGACTAAATAACGGCAAAAATGCATCGCATATAATGTTAACTATTTTCGTTTCTCGCACTTATCTTCTGTCAAAACGTCAAACTGGTGGAAGAACAAATGGGAAAAAGAAGACAGAGAGGGAGAGAAGGCGAAAGATGAAGATTAAGGGTGACACTGTTAAAGGTGACCTGTTTCATCGCATTGCTATAATTGTTGTAGAATATTACATCGATGTTTTATTCAGTTGTACTTGTACCTGATTATCCCGTCCTATGTGAACAAATTATTGAAAAAATTGGTCGCGATTTAAAAACACGCCTGCTGATCTGCACTTCATTTCCACGTGCAAATATGAAAGTTCGATGCTGTGCAAGCCCCATCTATATAGCACTCTTATTAACGTTACGAGAACGAATACTCCTTGCATGCAGAGAAACATAGCCACAGGCATATTACG
Source organism: Rhipicephalus sanguineus (assembly GCF_013339695.2). Taxonomy (NCBI): domain Eukaryota; kingdom Metazoa; phylum Arthropoda; class Arachnida; order Ixodida; family Ixodidae; genus Rhipicephalus; species Rhipicephalus sanguineus. The sequence goes on along the minus strand of NC_051177.1, from coordinate 73,171,738 downwards.
AAAACGCGAAGTAGTTCATTGCCCTTGCACGGCTGCACGCGGTCAAACAAAAACCGCACGTAGAGATATAGTATACGCACACGCGCACACGGCCATCCACCTTGGCGTTTGGCGAGTTCTTCGAAGAATTATTCAGAAGACCCGAAATTTTTCAATCTTCGCCAACGTTCGAACTCCATGTGTCTTTGAGTTCACCGTTAAAAAAAACGAAAATAAAAAGATAGCATATTGCGTCGCAGCGTCGGCTTCTTTGATCTCGCGTCAGTGCCGAAACAGGCCGCGCCATCAACGCACCCTTTCTCTCTCGAAAAAAAAAAAGTTTCTTTCGCGCGCGGAGCCAAGTGCATTCTTTCCGAAGTTGCACACTACGCGAACTGTTCGATCGAGTCCGCTATTGCGGTGCGTTTCAGCGTGGTGCCGCCATAAAATCCTCTCTGAATCCACGGCGCCGCAAACACTCAAGCCCGGGGATGAACAGACGCGTGCACGGTCTGTTCGTTCGGGCAGCCGGTGCAATGTACACAATGCGTGAGCCCAAAGTTGGCGGCTTTCGTCCGCAGAATGCACCCTTCTATCTACGACAGCATGCGCGGATACGTTTGGTAAGCTGGGCGGGATCGGAAAAGTCACTCCTCTGTGTAGACGCGAATAGCCTAGGCTTCGAAATGCGAGAGGGTGGGAGGGCGGGTCGATGAATATGCAGAGACCCGAAATAAGTTCGCGACAGGGGATATGCTCCGCATGTAATTTGAGCTGTCGGGCGGAGTCCGTTAAAGCCCACTCTGCGTCGTTGGTTCTTTTCATCCATTGGGTAGCCGCATAGTTTTCACGAATGTTTTTGAAGTAACCCCCATTCATTTTGTTCTTTCTTTTTTTCCTCACGTGTTTTCGACTGGGGGCGCTGTATTTGTGGCTATATATTACGTCGTATTTTTTAGGTATTTTACGGTACTAAAGGTATTTTTAGGAGCTTTTATCTGCGGTTGCTGTCCTTGCCTGTTACGCACCTGAAACAGAACTGTCGTAATGTAAGCATTCATTTAGGCTTAATCTTTTCCTTGCTGAACAACCATCGTTAAGGGACCGCCGATTACAGCAACGATTACACTGACGACGCACTTTGATTCTTAAGTACTGTTGCGCCACCTCCCTACGAAATCTATCTGTCAAACGGTCTACCTGCGACGTAAAAAATTTTCCCACAAGAGTGTACGTATAGGGCTCCACAGAAAATTCAGAAGAAACGTTTAGTGGTATATAGTGAATACCGACGTGAACCCACGACTTGCCAAGACGGTCGGGGGCTCGAACCGTCGACCTTCTGTGCATGGAAGATACCGGAACCCTGACTTAAGATGTATAAAGGAACTCAAACCACGAAAGTTCCAAGTGCCTATGCTATTGACCCCTCGACCTAATCCCGAACGTTTGAAGTGCGAGGGTATCGGACCCTCGTCTACCGAAGTACACAGGAACTAGAACTATGAACCTTCCAAACGCTTGAAGCTTCACAGACGACGGATATAAGCAAGTGGCACAATGCTTGCGCGTGCTTATACAACTTCAATGCAGTTCTGCTGCGATATTTTCCCATGTGTGTCGTAATCATTCCCACGCCATGTTACGTCTGTGCGCATACTCCGCGTTATTAGAAGCTGTTGTTAGTCGCTAAAAGCTAAATGTAGGCGCCTTCTTTGCCTCGTATATATAAAGAAACGTAAAAAAATCATTTATCAATATTGCGTGCGTACGCAAACTCTTACAAATATACTATAACGCGCTAGCACTTCCAATGCCCCGTGTTGCTTGCTCTCAGAACACCCGCCATGATCTATGCTTGGGAAGGAAGCAAGAGAAAGAAATTAAGACAAAACAAAAAAAAAACAAACAATTTGATTACCGACCCCTCCCCATCTCGGGGGATTTCCCGCTGTTTTTTTTTTTTTTTCGCTTTTCACGTTTGGCAGTTACGCAAAGAATGGAGGTGCAGATGTGACCTCCTATTTAGGCGTAACGTCACGAATTCATTTCCTCGCACCGAGCAGATTACCTCGCCTAGGCTTGCCGTTTGTCTAAAAGAAAAGATAAGTAACAGCATAACAGTACGCGGAGCATCACGGCTCGCACATGGGTCCAAAGCGAATGCCCCCATAGTTCTTGTTTTTGGGCCGGTATTTCGATCAGATCGCGCCCGTGCGCACGCTGAGCATATATGGAAATGCACCCGGTGTGTCGTCCCCTGCGGCTAGGCTGGTGATGAACGGTCTGACAGTGCCGCAGAACCGCGGTGCTGCGGTCCACAGGCCTGTGCTCATTCGCTTAGCAGCGTAATTTAGCCACCCGCCAACTTTCGCGCGCGCCAATTTGACCAGGCTGATAATGCACGCTTGCGAGTGATGTTCGCGCTCTCAGAACTCTGTTTTCACTCTGTCCTTGAAGCCGAAGGTGCAAGGTACGTGGAGCTTCCGACGATATCATCGAAGAAAATAGCCCTAGATAAACGAGGACTCGTGAATAAGGCACAACGAAAAAAGGCACTTCGTGTCGTTGTGTGTTCTTCTCGCGTCCTCGTGTATCTTAGCGCTGTTTCCTTCGACCCATAATGTACCAACAAGCCCAGATTTCAACTGCTCCGACAATACCTTGTCTCGGTGTTTCTGTAAAGTGCACAAACTTTAACACGCAACAAAGGCTACGAACTTTCCTGAAAGAAACAGCGGAAGACCATTTATTGACAGCGAAACCGTTTAAGCTATCGGTAACTTGTGCTCCGTCGTGTAAAACTCCTCAGGTGGGTATGCGCCACAGGAATTGGGCAAGCAAGCCGCAATACCGAGTACAGCAGGTGCGAGCGTTAAACGAAAACTCCGCTCGGTGAGCCGTCCTGAACTTGATAGTTGTGGCGATCGTTGGAATCACGACCGCCGCTGTTGAACTGCTCCGTAGGACGGAGCCGTCGGTGTAGACAACATCGACGGCAGCAGAGGTCACAGCGCTTCGCGCCGCGCTGCTTTTCATTAACGACCAAAGGAGAAAAAGGTGGACGATTTTCTGCGACTCCAAGGCGGCACTGCAGTCTCTACTGCCGACTTTACGCCGCGGTCCGCACGAACAGTTGGTATTTGAGACTACCGAGATGTTCCACCACCTAACCGAGAAAAGACACCCCATTGCATTTCAATGGCTACCAAGTCACTGTGGGATTATCGGCAATGAACGGGCCGATCAAGCTGCCCGTTCAGCCCATACAGAGGACCGCGACCTGTCGATACCTCTTTCTAGGACAGACGCTGCTCGGAAGCTCCGCGTGCTCGCACGCCAATGCACCATGTCAAATTGGAATGAGCCACATTTCATGCATGCACGACTACACTCCTTTGATCCCACGTTAAGCCTTCGACTGCCATCAAGACTTCGCCGAGGTGACGCTACCGTTCTGTGCAGATTATGGCTGGGCGTCGCGTTTACCCATGCGTATGCATTCCGCATAGGGATGGCCGACACCACCGCCTGTGAACACTGCGGCGACGAAGAAACAATTCGACATGTTTTGTGTGACTGTCCGGAGTAAAGCACACAGAGACAATCTTTTTGCCATGCTTTCAACAAGTTGGACGACCATCCCCTATCAGAAGAAAGACTACTACGCCATCGTCTGGACATAACGTTGCAGAAGAAGGCTTTACAAGCACTACTAGCCTTCCTGCGATACACTGGCCTGTCAGAGCGCCTCTGAGCGGAACGCTCTCGTGTGTGTGTGGTTGTGATTGTTTTTTTTTCCTTATTATTTATTTTCTCTCTCTCGCTTTCAACCCCCTATTCCCCAACCCCAGTGCAGGGTAGCATACCGGATACCAACTTCTGGTTAACCTCCCTGCCTTCCTCTGCTCTTCTCTCTGCTCGGTGAAGTGGAGCACGTGAAACACGTGAAGGAGAGAGATCGAAAGAAAGAGATAGAATGAAAAAGAAAGAGAAAATATAGAGAAAGAGAGAGTGATAGAGGTAGACAGAAACAGACACGAAAAAGAGATAGAGAAAACTGACTGACTGACTGACTGACTGACTGACTGACTGACTGACTGACTGACTGACTGACTGACTGACTGACTGACTGACTGACTGACTGACTGATTGATTGATTGATTGATTGATTGATTGATTGATTGATTGATTGATTGATTGATTGATTGATTGATTGATTGATTGATTGATTGATTGATTGATTGATTGATCTGTCGTGACACACTGCATGAGTACAATTGCTCTTAAAACGATCAGTCTGCCGGTTACGAAAGCATTTCACCCTCTCAACGGTTTCAACTAATATTTAATAAGGTGTTCTGATGTATGTCTGAAGCTGAAGGCCGCTTAGTCAACTATTGCTTAATCGTTTTCTATAGTAGTTTTGCCCCTGGCTAATATAAAAATGCAGATAAGTGGATATCCAAGGCGCCATCGCGAATCAGATATGACAAAATTTTTAGCTAAGTTTCGCACTTTATACCAACGGCGTCTGATGGCTAAATATACCGGAATATTCCTCAGCTCAAACGGAGGAAAACAAACACGTTACGCAAGAAGTGCGAAAACATCAATTACTTGCCCTGTAAAAGCGTTATCTGCTGCATCGGTCGACTTGTTCTTAAGATATTTCAGGATCGTCAGATAACAGATCACCTTTGTTCCCTCGATTCGCCGAAATTAAAAATGCCAAGGCCAGCTGTGTGCGTACTAAAGGAGGCGATATTTTAATGTCACCAGAACACAAGCTTTTATGGCGAATTGCTGCCTTTTTGTATTTCTGCCACCGAAATAACTTTCTCTTCTCGGGAACGCTAAGTTAAGCCGGGCCCTAATTTAATTCGGAGGAAGAATGCCTTTCGCTTCCTTGTCGAAGCCAATTATTAACGTCCCCGTTGCTTTACTTCACTTTAAGCTCCTTACGCAACTACGCGTGTGAGGTGGAAGAAAACAATGTTACTCAACGCAAAGATTGAAGTCTGAGAAGGTTAATAGAATCACTCTTGCTTCCTGCTCAACTCATCCACTTTTTACGTGGGAGGAAACTCCGTGATAGACTTAATATCAATCCTCGATCCAGTCATTTGTATGTACGGTAGGCTAGACTGCGGATGATATTTTCTCGGAAGTCGGTCATGTTTTGCTGTTGTTTTCTCTTTCCCCGCGTGGTGACTGATTGAATGACGCTCGAAATCCAATTTGAAGTGCGTTATCCAAACCCAGTTAGGAACGTCAGGCTGGTCTTTTTTTCTTTTGCTTTTTTTTCTACCTTGCTTGCACATTGAGCGATGTTGTCACCTAGCTGACTCCAATTTCCCGCAGCCGCTAGCTTGCCTTAACGCAGGAAGCGTGATTGCAGTTTTAATACAATACATATAACGGTGATGTCACTTTCTTTTCAATCTGAACGTACAAAGCCACGCTTGACAGTTATCTCCTTCGGGCAAAGGTAGCGCATTTCCCGCGAATTATGTAACTATTTTCCTCAGAGCTGTGCATATCTGTAAAACTTGCGTACCAGTTGTGGAATATGAATTATTAAGGCGGAAAGCCTTAGGCACCTCATCACACTCGACAGATGACCGACGGCGTCGGCGGCGTCAGCGTCCCGCGGCATCAACACGAGTGATGACGAAAGAAGTCATCTGATGACGTCACCATATGGCGTCATCCAGGCGTCACATATCGCCACCATTAATGACGTCATTACGACGTGACCGTGACGTTACATAACATGGCGTCACATGATGACGTCATCACGTGACATCGGCGCTTGGTCGCTTACGGAGGCAGTGTAAAACCAGGTGGGGTAGCTTGCAATGAATCCGATTCTGCTAGCAGTACAAAGCCACTTTCGGTTCATAAAGCTTTCGAAGAGGGTGGGTGGAGTATCAATACATCGGCCGAGGAGAAAAAGGACCAGATGACATTCGCCTGCAAGTCGTCTTAGACGAATGCATAAGGGATTTTGTGAGTTTTGGTTCACGTTATTTTCTACGAAAGCCGATATCTTTTTTTTTTTTTCTTTGGGGTGCGGGAGGAGGCGGGGGGTGCTCAAGCAAGTTTCAAGTAATTTGAATCTGTGTACTGCGCAACGCCTCTTACTGGGCAAAGTGCGTTGGCGGGCTTGTTGGTTTATCATGCTAAGTTTGAGCAGCGCGATTGAACGCGGACAGAGTAATAATAAAGTAAAGACAGGGTAAAGTTCTAAACTGAGCCGTATCCGCCGAAGCAGATGCAGGTCCCGCTGTTCTACCTATACGCCTCCAGTTTATCTGTTCGCGTTGAACGGTCGATCTCTGCTTCCACTGTTTCTATTTATGTATGTGCGTCCACCGCCGGACTGCAACAGAAAATTCATTTCCGTACCCTGCGATATGGACAGCTTTCTTTCTTTTTTTTACAGCGAAAGCTGTTATGAGATCATTTCAACGGCCGTTTTTGGTGGCGTAGTTGTCCGCCGCCGCCGCCGCCGCCGCCGCCGGTGTCCGTAACCACTATCGCTCGAAATAAGAAAAAAAACGAAATAAGAAAAAATTTCCAGGATGGAACGGGGTTCGAACCTGGGTCCTCTGCGTGGGAGCCCAGTGTTGTACCTCAGAGCCATGCCGGTGCTTGGAACTGCCTTGCAAAACGACGCTATACAGGCCTCATGTCCTGAAGGAACCACATTAACATATGTAATTTAGTGTGGTAGAAAAGTGAAATAACAACCACACACCACACAACGCGAATTCTGTAACCAGGCGTCACACAATGCGAATTGAGCAACGAGTGGGCTGTTGGATGCTTCCAACCCACTACAAGGGGCTCTGCAATAATTCTTCATCGTCATCAGGCACAACACCAACAAAGTGCGCATGATGCCTTACATGTTTTTAGCGGGTACCACGGCTCTCCGTTGAATGATGAAAAATGGCATAGTGGCTGCTGCCCTACTTCACAGAAATTATGATTTATAGCGTAGTGGGTTCCTCGCAAGTGCACTTGCATTGGTTGCCAAGGAAGCCCATGAGCCCATCATCCATTTCCTCAGGGTCTCAACAAAGTTCTTCCCCCTCTCTCTGTCTCTCTTTCTCACGTCAATGTATGTTATATTGCATGGTGGGAGAGTTAAATAGCGACCGGGCGTCACACAATGCGAATTACGTAACTGGTGAGCCGTTTAAAGCTTCCAACCCATTACAAAGGGCTGAGCCACAATTCTTCATCGTCATCAGTCGTCACGTAAACAAAGTGCACATAATGCCTTACATATGTGTAGCTGGAACCTCGCTTCTGCGCACAATGACGAATAATGGCGTTGTAGGTGCTTCCCAATTTCACAAACATTGTGATTTATGGCGTAGTGGGGACCTTGCTAGTGTACTTGTATTAGTAGCCCCAAGAGAGTTTAAAACGGGCTCTAGAAATGCCGCTCTTCCAGCTTTCGCTGTGACTGTGCTGCGCTTTCCGCGCAGGCCTGGCATTTTTTTTCGACAGAGGAAATTTACAGCGTTTCATTGTGCACAGCTGTTCCGCTCCTGGCACCGTTCCTTAAAGGGCTGCAGTGTGTATAAAAAAAATTGTCTTTGTTGGTTTATTCTTTTGTTTGTTTCTTGCCGGCAGATGCAATTTGTTGATGCCACGGTGCTTATCTCTCGTGGTTTCTTTGAAACAACATGTTCAGTCGAAGCCGCACCTTGCGATGATTCGACGAAGCGGTAAAACAACACTGTATTTAGAATTGGGAGAGAGGAAGGGAAAGGAAAAGGGAAAGGGAAAAACAGGCGGCTGCGGCTGAGAAGGCGCAGCTGGTTGTTTTGAAAACTTGCGGTGTTCCGCATGAATAACTTGATGCAAGGATGCAAGAGCGGGTGAGTTGGCTAAGGTTCATATTTAAAACAGCGCGAAAGATGGGAACACAAGACTGTAGAGAAGCATTGGAACACTGTAATGGGCCGTCCTCTCGAGCACCTTCTAGTGGGTCGACCTCTTCGCCTCTTGTCGGGGAGCACGCCCCTCGTGCTCGAGCTCGTGAGAGTCTGCGAGGTTGCGCTCCGTTGTGACTGTCGCCGCTGTGCATCGTCACCGTCAATCGCGCCGTCAATAAACACCTTTACAAAGTGGTGGAGGTGCTGGGTATTGTCGTCAGGCAAGGGGGAGCGCGAGAGTGCGTCGGCGTCAGCATGCTGGCGTCCGTTGCGGTACAGCACGCGGATATCGTAGTCCTGTAGGCGAAGTGCCCAGCGGGCGAGGCGGCCTGATGGATCCTTCAATGATGACAACCAGCAGAGTGCATGGTGGCCTGTGGTGCCTAGTCCTGTGGTGCAAAGAAGACCACAGGACTAGGTGCTGAGTCGATGACTTGTCTTGTGTCCTTCTTTGTCTCGTGTTCCCGTATTTTGCGCTGATTTAAATATGAATAACGTCATATATCGTGTGAGAAGTTGTAAAATGAAGGTTTCTAGTGTCATCTGAGCCTGATAGCGGTATCGGCTTCTTTGTGTTGCAGTACCTTGGACGCCACAAATCACTTGAAAGCCAATGAAATGACACTCGGGTCCTGACCCATACGTCTCAGCCAAGGCTTCTGTGTAAGGATCGCCATGTTCAGAAACATCCTTTACGCTATGTTTGGCCCTAAGAACAAGTCCAGCAACTTCTGCGACGGCACGTATTGTTACGTATAGCTAGAACTATGCTGTCGGAGGCGACTGGATAATGATAGAGGTCCCTCAGGATCGAAAACCTTTGCGAATTCAGCAGGAATTTTCTAATCTAGGACGCCAGCTGTTTGTCCAGTTCTTACTGACTGTGGTGTGGGCAACATTGTCATGTTTGTATGAATATGCTATCATTATGCTGGAAGAACAACTTTGGCCGCCAAGCTACCACAACGGTTGAAAGCAAGCCTGATTAGCGCAAGGCGCGAATAAGCACTCCTTGTTCATAGTGAAGCCATTGCCAGCATTCTTTTTTTTTTTCATCGAAAGTCTGTTTGTGATTTATGTAGATTTCTTTTGCATTCAAATTCATTACAATAGAAGCGCATTCATTACAATAGAAGCAATCAATAGAATCAATAGAAGCAGTCATCTGCTACGAAGGACATACCCGCATTGCCACCTATTAGTTTTTTGTGAAAACATTTACAATACAACCAGGTGTTGGAACAAAGTTTGGCGCGTTCGTTAAACAGAGCGCAATAATACCGATATTCTCGTAGTCGAAATTCACACCGTTGAGCCGTTTTGTTTGTAGCGGCATCATCATCATCGCTCACGATCATCATCATCGTTTTACCATTTACGCGCCGCGCCTCTCGCGCAGCTCATGCCTAGCGCTCGAGGCGCGAGCAGTGAAGAACGTGCCCACGCTCCTGGGGACTGCACGCCGGCAGCCGCTGCCGCTCTGCTTCTACCAGGACCTTCTAATAAAGTAGCGAGAACGGCACGGCCACGTCGGCCGCCTTCACGTCTTCATCTCTCGCTACAAGTGGTGACCCGAAAAACCACGTCCTTCGCCGAGCGGCCCGCTGCCATGCTTCCGCGACTCTGCCCTCCAGTTCCGCCGTTTCACCCGGCCTACCCACGAGCGTGGTTCTGGCAGCTCGACGCCTGCCTCGCGGTGAATGGCGTCACTTCGCACGCACTAATGCACGATATCCTGCTTGACGCCCTCCCGGCTGAGTTGCGTCATCTGTCCGCCGCGTCGTCATCCAGCCCGCAGCCATACGACGACCTCTGCGCTGCGGTGCTGGTCCGCTACGGCGAAACGTACCGCCCGCTACCGGGGACCCGTGAGTTACGGGTTTCCCCTCCGTCAACGCGAGCGGTACCACCCGGCCTGCAGCCCTCCCATGACCTCGCCCTACCATCCCCGGCCATGTCTCTTTCCACCTCTCGCCCGGCCACCAGCGCAGCGGTTCCCGCGCCGGACGACCCGCCCGACGATGTTCAAGTTCCCACGCCCGAGGTCTCCGCGCCCGACGTCGTTGCTGCTGCTATCGACCAGTCCGCCACGAGGTGGGTTGCTTCGACGCCCTCGGCCGACGGTACACCAGGCATGCCCGCCATCCGCCCGTCGTCCCTGTCCTCGCCGGTTCACGACACGTTCCTGACCTCAGCTTCCACGCTGGCTACCTTGCCGCACGACCTGCAAGCTGACACGGACAACCTCTCGCCCGCTGTGCGCCCCTCGCTCGTGGAGGTTTCGCCGTCGACGATACCTGAGCGTGACCTTCCATCGACCTCAGAGCTCTGCGTTTCTTGCCAGCAGCGATCCGCATCGCCCTCGACGTCTCCCGCAGCAGCAGTGCGTGCCCCTCACCAACTTCGGCCGAACATGCGGGACGCGGCAACGATGACGGAACCGCCTGAGGATGAAGTGCCTGTTTCATCAAAGGCAGCACCGCACGCAAATGTCACGCCTGCCACGACGGCAGACGTGCAGTATTCCGACCTGCGCACGTGCCCTCATGTGCCGTCTACCGTAGATGCTTCACCGAGCGCAGCTGCACCGTCAGAAGCTGCAGAGACTACGCTTGCTCGGTTGCACCACGGGTTTCCTCCGGAGCTTTTGACACACGACGCCGCCCACACGACATCTGAGCACCATCCAAGCGCGCTGATCACAGCACCGACGATGACCAATTGCACCACAGGCGTACAGCGCACAATGCTACGACGTTTTGGGTGTCTTACGACAGGACATGCCAGAACCTGTGCAGGGCCGCATGCATGCCGACGCCTTCGATGTACCCCAGCGCAATCCTCCGCGCTGAGCCCCCAATTCCGTCGCAAGCTGCCGTATTCTGCTCACGCCCACCGTACACGACGGCGTTTCGTCTCGCGCCGAAGACAACGTGCACCGAGTGCGCGCAGTGGTTCCCTTCGCCGATCTTGCCGGTGTAGCGTCTGTCATCGCCTCCAGCCATTTTTGTTGGTTCGGCTCCGACGTACACGGCCTCGGGTGCATTCGCTCCTGCCTACAGCGTCCATTCGTTGCGACTCCCGCCCTCTACGCTTCTCCCAGAACCGCCCGCCAGAGACCCAATGGTTCCCGACAGTCCTTCACTGTTGACGACCTAGACTGCCCACGGACATTTTGTCTCGCGTCACCAGCCTTGTATATACGCCCCCATAGTTTTTCATTTCGGCTTCATTTCTGCGGGGGGGAGTAATCTGTAGCGCCATCATCATCATCGCTCAAGATCATCATCATCGTTTTACCATTTACGCGCCGCGCCTCTCGCGCAGCTCATGCCTAGCGCTCGAGGCGCGAGCAGTGAAGAACGTGCCCACGCTCCTGGGGACTGCACGCCGGCAGCCGCTGCCGCTCTGCTTCTACCAGGACCTTCTAATAAAGTAGCGAGAACGGCACGGCCACGTCGGCCGCCTTCACGTCTTCATCTCTCGCTACATGTTTACCTCTTACCGGAGAAGGCTCGTTTTACACAAAATGCAGCCAGGTAATCACGCCCATTTAAGATAGGCGCACCAGCACCTGCTAATGCCATGAACCAAAAATAGCGCTGAAAAGGTTGCAGTGCAGTTGTGGCTTTTATCGATCGCAGCTCCCACTAAAGTGCTGAGATATTAGCCTCGGCCCAGAGATTCTTGCCCAATCGTTTCTTTTCTTTTCTTTGTGTGTGTGCGTGCGTGCGTGCGTGTGCGTGTGTGTGTGGGGGGGGGGGGGTGTTCCCTTATGATGCCACACCTGAAAGCAGCGTGTCTCGGTGGGGGTCTGTCTCTCTCAAGATATTTTTTCATCCGTTGCACGAACTCTGACCTTTCATGAAACAGTCCCCTTTTGCGCATAAAATGAAAATGTCTGTTTAGAGCAGGGAACTATGCATTTTTAATCACTGAAGGCGAATATCTTGAAGATCACCTCGTTTGCATAGGGAAGATATTTTCTTGCTTTGCTTTTCTAGGTTGTCACTTTGTGTTGGTGTAACTTTCAATGGATGATTTCTGAACATTTTTTCAAGCTTGAAACGCGAACAAAGAACCCAGAGTAAAGAGCGAGCATTTTTCATTATCCAACCTCACATTTACTCCATTTACGTCACGGTCTGAAGAGGCACAAGTCATTTTTACAGCGTTATGTGGTTACCTTCTTTATTTATTGCTGCTTCCACTGTTACTTTGCCCTACAGACGGTATTACATATAGCGCATATAAATAGTCGTGCGAGCATTATTACACCAGCATACTACAATGGGAAGGTTATGATTCAGCTCGTAAAGGGATGGGCAACCTTGTACGCGAGCTTGGGCGTAAATATGCCTGTAAACTCGTCTGACATCGACTCCGAAATCATTAGCATGACTCATCGCGTTATTACTCCACAGCGGAGATCTCGGAGGCTCGTGCTTGCCTTCTTGTTGGCTTTCACAGAGTCAATTAATATGCTTTACTGACGTTATCATTAGGTCGTAAAGTAAGAGCCAGTCTGGTTTATGGGCTGGAGATTTTTTCGAGATGAACGCTGTTAAGGATGTGATGTGATCTGCGCGGAAAAGCCGTAAAAGTGTCGCAGATGCTACTTCTCGTGTATAATGGCTTCAGCCGTCCGCGCAGACTGTCGTACTCAGTGTATACGTATCGTGAACAGTCCGCTTGTAATAGTTGATAGTAATCTTTAACGTCAAATTGTAACATATCGGCATTTATATCAGCAGAAATTCTAAAATAGGCAGGCATTACAACAGAAAGTAGCAACCGAAAATTTTCAACTTAAGGTTGGTTAAGCGCGTGAGAGTTTTCCCTTAGGTTGTAGTCAGGCATACCGTACATGCGTCCAAACTAATGTCAACGGATAGGATGTCGGTTTTAAGTTGTATCTTGAGTTGTCATTAATGCTTCATTGCACGCAGAGAGGAGTTCTGAATAGAATTGTCGTAAATGTTGAAGTAAGTGCCTATGAATGATCAAGTTAAATTAATTCAGGGAAAGGATGAGGAGAAAGTGTAATCGTGACAGAGTCACTTACTCTTCGTGTCTTATTTAATGAAGATGATCTGCGGCGTTTAATGACGCGAGGGCCAAGTATGACCGAATGGCACCAGACCCGTCTGGCGTATATATACTGTCTACATTACATTACTGCGTACAACGTTTCATCGAAGGCTGTAACAAAATTGCAGGACAATTCATGCAAATTACGCTGCATCGTATATATCCTCCAGACAGTCCTTTAAGCCTCTAATCGCTAACCGGGCCTCGTGAGAGCGTGGTCAGAATTTGTTATTGCGACATCTTAGAGAAAGTTATCCGGACTATTGGGGCAGTATCTTTCTTGGTTTTTCTCCTTTTGTTTTTCATTTACCACATGCACACGAAAACTAAGAAAAAACATTTGCATTAACATTAATTTGCATAATGGGACATTTAACGGATACATTAGCATAAAGCTAACGCGGTTTCTACGCATTTCGTTTCCCATTACCCTATACCGCTTTCGTCCCTTCGTGGATAGCGAAAAGACTGAGCTTTCTTCTCCCATTCAACTAACTCGTTCCTCACTAGAAGTTGCTAAACTCTCGCAGCTTTTTTTTTTTTTTTTTCACGTTTCCTCACCATAGCGGAAAGCCGAGAACGCGTCATTTCGGTAAAAGCTGGTTTCCATACCAACACGCCAATGTAGTCCAATTCGAATGAGGCTTTTTGAGAAAAGGCCTTTCACTAAATTCCCGGGCTGCCGCGCGCCGTTTTTATTTTCCCCCCTAACTCTTCGTTCGCTCTACTAACAATGGGAGGCGACGCTGAGCTACTTTCTTCACAATGAGCCGTTGTTGGCTGCTTCGTGGTAGATACGGCGTCGACGAGCACTGACGCCACAATAGCCACCGACTGGCCGCAGACGCTGTGCGCGGCTAAGGCGCAATCTTTGTAGCGTATATGGAAACCCTCTTGGTCGGATGAAAAATGTTCTCGTCACATTATTCTAGAGAGTTTTACAAAGACTTGAATGCGACTGCACCATATTGTCGTTGGTAGCCATAGTCTGATGTACGTTTATATAGAGCTTTATGTGAATCATACCTTATATTGAGCTGCGGCGCCTTGGAGTTGAGAAACATTTTTTTTTTCAAGCCGCCTTTGTATCTCTGGTAGTTCCGGCGGTTTGCAGTAAAAGGGTGGCTACGTCGTTCTCGTTACTTAGTGTCATTCGAGCGCCGATGCAGTGACTTTAGAAAGTTTCCGTTTCGAGGTCTCGTTTTTCGGAGTTTGGTCCGGCGTTATGAGAGATGGCAGATGTATAGGCCAGGACAGTTGTTTGCTTTCATTCAATGTAGGCCTCTTGCGCGGATCAACTTGCGCGCATAAAGTGTAAGTTACGTAATGTGAACTTTTGAAGCGAATTTCGCGCTGCAGTAAAGAAAGCGGCCGCACGTCGCAGAGTGTTTGTTGGCTTGCTCTCTGTGGAATATAAAAGAAAGCAGTGCTCCGACCACGTCCATGTTTCCGCGCCCTGAAAGTGTTGAAACATTTTGGCATTTAGACAACAGACAAAGAAACAGTTTTTTGGTATTACTTATTGTTCGATAATACGCGTACAAACTTCCAATGGGTCATAAATTTAACGCATTATTTTCATTTCGATCATTTCCTGCGAGCTGGCAGCCAAATATAATAACGAATTCTTGCCATCTGAGTAGTTTGGCTAGTGTTTCCGCTTCCAAGAAATGTCAGAGCATGGTGTAACTGTTGCATTATTTTATACCAGACGAAGCAGGACCGTATTCAACTGAGTCCAAAGGGCTATGTCCTCTAAGAAAGCAGTGCTTATGGTACATATCAAGCGAGGCCTATAGGCAATTTGTCTGCGCCCTTAGCTTCCAAAGAGTTCGAAGCGGAGGCATCGAATGAATTGGGAATTTCAGAATACGCGAGACCAACGATCTGCAGTGCACCCCCAGACCATAATTATGCACGATGCTTAAAGTCTGGGATGTACATATTGTCACGGGTATGGAGAGGTGACTCAGGCACGGGCGCTGAAATGACACCTAAAGGAGGAAGACGACAACGTTGTTGTTGTGGGTTTGAGTCTGAGGCTGCCCTGTTGTCCTACGATCCTGTCCGCCCTGTGCAGCATTAACTCGATCAGTTTTAACTGAATAAATCATCCCCGTAACATCTTTTTGGTGGAGGTGCAGGGTATGGAGACGAACGGCGAGGTGAAGGGTCCTGAAGGTGGTCATCCGGAAAAGTGGGCTGAGAATACTGTCGACGATCCTGGCGGCGGTCAGTTGAAAAACTGGGTCGAGAATGCCACTTGTTTCGGAAATGGCGGGAAATGTGCCCAACACGAGAGCAAGAAAAGCAGTCGGTCTATCGTCTGGTGTGCGCCACTCAGATGGATTGCGGTAGCGTGGGGTGAACCGAGGACCGGAAGTAGCAGCAGCAGCGACAAGTGGAGCGCCGTGGTGGTCAGCGTTATGGGCGGGAGTGTAGATAGGCTGAGGCGTGTGGCTGTTGGTTTGGACGCCCATGTTGGCAAACTCTTGGCACACGACGGCTTGAATGAGCGAGATTGTTGCCAAGTTCTGCGCAGGGGACTGATAGGTAGCGGGGGCCATGGCTTCCAGCTCCTGGCGAACAATCCGTGCGATGTTGGTAGAAGCCGCGAGTGGACGTGGCGTCGCAGGATCTTCGCGCGAGGAAGTCGCAGCGGTGTTTGGAAGTCGGTTGAAGCGGTGGGTAATCCTCCTGCTTTTAGCCTGTTCGAACCGCCGACATTCAGAGATGATGGAGTCGACAGTGGTGCAGTTCTGACACATTAGGATGTTAAAGGCGTCGTCAGCGATGCCCTTCAGCACATTGCTGACCTTGTCCACCTCTGTCATGTCTTTGTCAGTCTTACGACAGAGGGCTAGCACGTCTTGGATGTATGCGACGTACGACTCCGTGGACGATTGAACTCGCGACGCGAGTTCATGCCTGGCAGCCATGACGGGCAACTGACCGACCGAACAAGTCGCGAAGCTTCTGCTTGCACACGTCCCAGCTCGTTAGGTCTTCCTCAAGCGTCTCATACCATGCACGTGCTGTACCCCTTAGGTAGAAAATAATATTTGCCAGCATAAGCGTCGGATCCCACCTGTAGTGCTTGCTGACGCGCTCGTATAATACGAGCCATTCTTCGACGTCAGTGCTGTCCGTGCCGCAAAATGTGCCAGGGTCGAGAAGATGGGAAGGGATTACAGGGGATGGAGCTGGCGCGGACTGCGAGGACTGCGCGCCGTCTTCAGGCATCGTGGCTGGGCTAAGGTGGCGGCCGCTGCGGAGATCCAGAGCCGGTTGTTGGAAGAACCGCAACCTCCACCAAAAAGATGTTACGGGGATGATTTATTCAGTTAAAACTGATCGAGTTAATGCACACAGGGCGGACAGGATCGTAGGACAGCAGGGCAGCCTCAGATTCAAACCCACAACGACAACAACGTTGTCGTCTTCCTCCTTTAGGTGTCATTTCAGCGCCCGTGCCTGAGTCACCTTTCCATACCCGTGACATTAACCCGGCCTGCAATACTTAAGTACAATACAATACTTAAGTACAAGCAATACAATACTTAAGTATTGGCTATACATGTACATCCTAACGACTGCGAGAAAAATAGCTATATGCTTTTTTCTTGCACGATAACCACGGTTGCATTTATCTAAACCGTCCACCCAGAAATTCAGAAACACCGTTGTAGCTTAACAGGATGAGGCGTTGCACTACTAAGATAGTTGACGCGGGTTCGATTCCCGCCCACGGTAGCTGAATTGCGATGGGAGCTAAATGCAATATGCACTCGTGTATTTATATTTAGGTGCATGTTAAAGGACGCCGTTTAATCAAAATTAATGCCGAGTTGCCCACTACGGCGTGCCACGGAATCATATCTTTTTTTCTGCACGTGAAACCCCAGAATTTTTTTTAACTCCCAACAACCAAGGACACAAACGATTGCGTTGTTAAAGCATGCTTCTAAACTCTCCCGTGGCTCAGGCAATGCCAAGAGACAGTCGTTAGAATGTATATGCATAGCTCAGACATCGCATTATAGCGCCTAGGTAATTACTGTGTGGGGGTGCATTGGGGATCGTTGGGCTGACGTATTCCTAAATATTTTGCACCGTTTTCGTAACAAGGGGACGTAGCATTATTGCGTATATGTTTCGCTTGACATTTACCGTATTGAAGCCAGGTGTCGGAGCGGGCTAGTTGGTATTCCATAATGTTAAAGCTTCAGCGCGCGAAAAGTGCAAAGCACACAAAGAAACGAAAAAAAAGGTTGTGATGGTTTCCTGGCGGCTCACTGCGCAGAATGCCGGTGCGCGGCTATATTTGACAAAACAACGGCGTTGGCCACTCACCCTAAAAATAGCACCAGGATCATCATTGAAGCGGTGGCGACAGCTAATGGAAGATGCGTCAGCAAGCCATCTATTGCACTAACAAAAAAGCCACTAGCTTACTTAAATTCGCCTGCACGTGCAGTTCCTGCGTAGCTTTGCTGCTTTTGGTTTTAGTTTGTTTAATCACCCTCGTGTTTTGACAGATATGGTTGTGTTCACGTGTGTCAGGCACACATTTTTGTGTCGCTTTAATAAATGATAGTTGGAAGCAGCGCTTGTCATCGTCGTTTGTTTGTCTGCTGTGCACTTTTTGCGCTGAATCTTTAACATTTACCGTATTAATGGCTTTGTATTAGTGGTTAACGTCGCTGCCTTTCCTTTCTCTCCAGTTCCTTCCTTCCTTCTATCGCGCGCATAAGGACGAACGCCGAACATCGCCCTCTCGTTGCATACATACGAGCACCTCGCAAGTGTATAAGCCATCAATCACATTCTCCGCGTTTACGCGTCTCGCTCCTCTGTGTTTCGTCTGACTCCGACACAAGGGGATCTTGCGAAGTCCTTTTTCGGTATTCCAATCAGCCTACGGCAGTGCGTCCTCTATCGCGCATTCGGCCCTGTTTCTCATACGGTGCTTACTGTCAAAGTCTCTTATCGCCTACACGCAAGACGCACGACAACTCGCACGGCACCGCATCTAGCTCGAAAAAGCCTGTCAACGGAACATTCTTTTTTATCTTCGCCGATTTCCTATGCCCTTCTCCTTTGTGCGCGGGCAGAGCCAAGTCGATCCATTCGGAGCAGATGGTCTTGGCGATGAAGATCGTCGGTGCTACAGCGGCGCAATCCTCCTCCCAGTTGCCCTAAGAACGTATACGTATACACAGGGCGTGCAAAGGAAGGAACAGCCGAAGAAAGGGTCTGGAGAAATACAGAAAGGTGGAGTGTATACACGAAAACGAAGCTGCCACGCAGTGGCGGATCGTTCTTGCGTCACGCGCCCCTCTGCACCATTCCTGGGCGCAATTTCCCGCGCCGCTGCTCATCTTCGTCGGTATAGGGGGCCAGCGCGGCGCTTTCGAATCGGATGGTGGCTTACACCAATAGGGATACTGGGATGATAACGTATATACGACAAAAGTTATTAGAGACGTCGACCGAATTGAGCCGCGGATTCTCGTCTTCTCATCGTGGGATGAGACACTGAAACATAAGGTGCGCGACAAAAGAGGTACTCGACAGGCATACGTACGACAAAAAAAAAAAAAAGAAAAACGCGACACAAAGTATGCGGCAAAAAAGAATGTATAATAAGAGGACAGTTATATTGTTTCGCTTCGTCGGTCCGATTAGGGATTCATTTTCCTACGACACGAAGAAATACGAAGAGTGGGTGCATGCACGTAGTATTCTATATTCGATGTCTGAAGAGAAGATTATAACCGCGGCTGATGATATAGCTTTTTTTTTTTTTTTTACAGGAAATTTCTTGACAGCGCTATATTCCTTTAACTCGCTCTCTGTTTCGAATACCCTCGAGCGCCAGCGAGAGAGCTGCTGATGCTTCTGGTGGAGCGGAAATGACGCGTTTCGAAATAAATTGCCCGCGAGAAAAAGCCCATACGCATATTTTCGAACGCTCCGTCGGCTCCTCTAAGGTGGTGACAAGGCAAATCGTTTAATCCGATTACGCAACGGACAGGTAATTCAAGAAACGTACGGGTGCTACTTCTAACTGGGCGCCTCCCACTTTGGGCGAGTTAAAACACCGCGCTTAGCAAACTTGTCGTGTGAAAAGACAAAGAAAGAAAGAAAAAAGTGTTTGCCTGCGGGATTAGGCCCATGGTCCGACGCAGTGTGGTCTTGCGCTAGCGGTACTACCTGGCGCTTTTAAAAGAGGATGACCGAAGGCAACTGCGTACCCCTTCAAAATGAGGATTTTTAAACGTCCCTAAATAGGCGCGCTTACCGCGTGTTGAAAAAGTTTTTTTTTTATTCGTGTGCTGTCGCACCGACGTACGTAACCTTCTCCAGAGAAAGCGGCTTATAGCCTGGGGCTCTGCTGTCAAATGTCTATTTAACGCGTAAACGTGCGCTTGAATGACAAGCAGAAAATTCAGCATGCAAGGTACTTTTATTTTTATTTGACTAATAACCATTTCGTCTTTTGTATTACGGACATTCTTAGATATTACAGAATTCTGCCACTAGAACTCGGTTGGTTCAACCGAGGGCTAGGCGCGGTGTATATCGCAGAAAAGACTTCAATATAACTTTGGCCACCTTAACGCGGGCCTAAATCTATATGCACAAGCAATTTCGCATTTCGCCCGCATGGCAATGCGGCCCGCCGTGCCTGGCAATGGGGCCGCCACGGCGGGACTCATAATCATATCGTGCACATGTGAAGGAACCTTAGCATTCAGTGTTTTTTTTTTCTTATTCGCACCGAAATCTCGATAAAGAGAGTTTTTACGTTTAAGCCACCTTGTATATATATACACACCTTGTGGTTAGCATTGCAGCGTCTCAGGCACGTAGGCAAGGGGGGGGGGGGGGGCGGGGGGGCGGGCCCCCCCCCCCCGTAATTTTTCCAGCCCTCTATATTCCCAGGGTACTTTTTTTGTTTTCGCCATGGAAAGATTGTCTTTCGAACAATTAGGCCTTGGCCCCCCCCCCCCCCCCCCCGGAAAAAAAATCCTGGCTACGTGCCTGCAGCGTCTTTTCCACAAAGTCAACGTGGCACGGTGTTCTATAGTGGTTACGGCGCTCGACTACTCACCCGAAGGTAGTGGTATCGAATCCGGGTCGCGGCGGCCGCATTTCGATGGAGGCTAAATGCTAGAGGCCCTCGTGCTTAGATTTAGGTACAAGTTAAAGAACTCCAGGTGGTCAAAATTTCCTGAGCCCTCCACTACGGCGCCTCTCGTAACGATATCGTCTTTAGTTCTGGGACGTCAAACGCCTACACTTATTATTGTTATAACGTGGCGGGCAACGCGGCTCAAAAGCGCGTGCGGCTTTTAGTGCTGGCATTGTTATGACGCACGCTGTATACACTTTTCTCTGAGTGGCTCCATATTAATATATTCTACCTAACTTTCTTGAGCATATGTGTCGTATATATATAACTATATGGTGGAAGCAGAAATTAGGAGGTAGCGTCGCGCAACAATATTAAAGCCAAGAAACGAGTGTCGACCTGACACACGATACCCACGTAAGAGCGCGCGTTCGGTGCAGGCATAGCTGCGGCTGTATACAGACGCACAGACATACTCGGCCAATACGCGGCGCCTGCTTCGTCTCAGAGGTCATGCATTAGGCCGACCAACCTGAACGTCTCCACATCAAGCCAGCTAGAACCGGTCAGAACAGACTTCACGGAGCGTTCGCTTGCCAAATCTGGCTGCGTGACGTATTACTCTCTCTTAGCTTTTTTTTCCCCTCCCTTCTTGATCGTTACTTGGCCTTGACGGCAGTCTACATCAGGGCGCGCGGTGTACAAACCTAATCGAGTTGCGTAACGTCGCGTCGATCTGAGTGGCACTGGCTTCATTAAGCAGTGTCATACGCACGCTCGCTCATTAACTGGCACGCTCCCTCAACGTCACAATAGCTTACGTACATCACCCGACAGCAGATGACTACAAACGTCGAGGTTACAGGTGCACACGCACGAGAAGGCGTTCGCGAGAGTGATAGATTAGAGGTCTCACGGAGGTGACGCGATCAGTAGTGATGAAGAGTAGTATAAGCCGGGACGCGGGGAATGTGGTTTGCCCCGAGGCTGATACGCTCGAGAAGTAATATAGCAGAGCAGCACAAGCACGCTCGTCTCGCTTGCCATGACGTGGGCGCCTCGTTTCAATCAGTGGTTAGCGCGTGAGGCTGAGCCTATACCTGGCTGCTGTCACCACTCAATGTGGCCTATTCGAACATGCATGCACTCGCGATTGGAATGTGTCGTGCCTGAAAGGCATCAACGACGCGAACGGCCCGCGACCCCAGGAAAAATTGGCGAGGCTAATGCCAAGCACGTGATATTCTATATTTTGATGCCACTCACAACCGATCGATGTAGTGCCTGGATGCATAGTGGTGGGAGCCGTGAAATGACGCCATCGACGAGGTCAGTGCTCCGCTTCGTCACTGCTTGCGCATTTTCAGGGTCTCAAAAACACACCAGGCAAAGTATCATCGCGAAGTAATAGAAAAGACTGAGTACGCCTTCAGCATGTATGTCGCCAACTCGAAGCAACTTACCGATATTCCAGTCTATTTAGTTATTTACAGTACACGCTGGTCCGCCTCATCGGTAAAAACCAAGATGACTGGTGTAAATGGACTTGTAACACAGACCTCTTCTAAGTACAACAATGCAAAAAGAGAATTTAGCCATTCTTGAAGAAAGTGGTCTCAACATGATTGCTCTATTATGTGTTTTGCGTTCTGTATATCATTTCGTGCGTAGGCATGCCGCGTCCATTATTTTCAGCTCTGATCGCTTCGCATCTGGATTAACAATCTGGTCGTGGTGTCCCGGCAAGACTTCTGGAAAGTTTCTTTACATATTGGCTCTATTTGCAGGGATAGTGTCTAGTTCGGTTTGGTTCCTTTTCGTCCTTTTTTTTTCTTTTTTTTTTTGCAATGTTGTGTCGTAAGCGGTCCCTCTCCGCTGATTGGCGTTCTGTGTTGCAGTGCCCCCCGCATGTGCTTTTTGCTTTCAAACCGCGCGATGCAACACATATTCCTTTCTTTCCCCTCCAACTTGTTGAGCGTTACGCTTGAGTCTTGCCGAGACCGGTCAAGAAAGCGCATATGCATCCGTGAGAAATCGCTGAAGCGAGCACACGTGCTCATTTTGTTCAAACCCACCGAGATAGTATTCCCGCTTGCTACTAAAGTCGGTCAATATATGCAAATACATACATTTTTTTTTTGTGCTGTCGATGTCCTTTTTTTTATCTAGGGCCTGCCATTTTTCGAAGACCTACGTGTCTTTAGAAAAAGGTCAAGAGACGGTACGTTCGCTTCTGTCAAATTATGCAAAAAACTATACACGCGCCCCCTTTCAAACCGATAGAAAATGTGCAGAATATGCGGCTGTCTATTGTTACGAGAAGGTCGTCATTAATATTCGATAGAGCTTACGCACTCCGAAACTCAGTTCTAATTTATGGAAAATTTCGAATAATCTGTACGCTTGACGTAGCTATTAATTAATGCAGAACTGCCTAGGAATATCTGATGCACAACATAACCGTCTCTCTTCGATGAAGAGCAGCGACTTTTAGGCGAGTTGTTTTCGCATAGCAGAACACTGTCAAGCGCACTCAAACAATGACAGAAGTTGCCATCGACTCCCTCTCTCCTTGTTTCTCTGCTCTTGACAGTGTTCGGCAATTCACTGTTCGTTTTCTTTAAGGGTCAGTGACCCTGCACATATGCCACTTTATCGAACCATTTCGCGGAGTACAAGGACGAGATGGCAATGAAGGCGCGAAGCCAATGCCCCCCTCCCCTCCTTTTGAGCACGCATTCACCGACTAGGTTACAGGATGGCCCTCTCGCTTAAGTTTCTAAAAAACTAATTTTTGCCAGACATTTGCACCGTCCGACTTGCGTTTCTTTCGTTGCTTCGAAATTTCTCGCGTTCATATTATGCCACGTTTAATTAATAAATGATGCCGGTTTTGATTCGTATGCTGCATGCGACTAGCACGATTCGTCCCGACCGCATGCGCATCCACAGGCATATTCTAATACACACATTTGCAAGCACCGACACTTGGTGCGTGCGTTAAAACTGGCTCGAACAACTTACGGTAGCAAAATCTGGGTGCCACGGAAACATACTAAAAGCAATATTAAAAAGAAATGCATCGTACATACTACATAGCCACATCATTACCAGACAACCGTACAGAATAAAGAATGCATAAATATGGTACGACAGGCATATCGGAGGGCTAAAAAATGACAAAATCGAGGTACTGCAAGAAGTTTGGGAACGGCTGGAGGACATTATTTCTCTTTTCATAAAATTTACTTCACCTTGCGGGCTTCCTCAGAACTAAACTCCTATATGCAGTGCCCCTGTTTCGATTAATTCGCCCTCGCGCCGCGATCTGCAAACCTCGGACCGTAGAGCTACAGCCCCGGAAAGGCTAGCAGACCGAAGCGCCGTGAGCAGAGCGTATGGTAGATAGTGAACGACAGCTCTCGGTTTCAAATTCTTTACTACAACGAAGTGTTTTTCAAAAGCAAAGCTTGTGTTTCTTCCAAAACTCTAATGAGCTTTCATTTGTAGATTCGTGTTACCTAACCGGTAAATGACAACTTTTTTCACCTTGTGCGGCACACAACTGGTCACAATAAACAAAACTATAAATATAACAGCTTGGCCTCACCGAGGACGCTTCGAATGGCTGCCAGAATCGTGATGAAACGCTAAAGTGATGCGGTTTTGAGAAGTTAGCGAGTCGCCCTTGGCAGCCCCGCGCTGCGCCCTTTTGCGTCTAGGTGGCATCCTGATTGGCGCCTTTGCGTTTTTCCCACATTCGCGCTCCTCTGTCGAGCAGGCCTCAAAGAGGAAATGGGATCCCCACACGCGCCGCTCGTTGGCGCTTTAAGCACACGGCTGCATTCCAATTGCGAGCGATTCGCGAAACGTATCAGCAATTACATAAAGTTAAATAAGTTTCGCAGTAAACAAAACAAAATTATGCGTGTCTTTAACTGATTTGACATCGTAAAGATCAATGTACAGCCGAGCTAAATGGTCAGCTTCACTGACCTAACGCCGCGATAGCTGATGAAACAGCGAAGTTCTCCGTGGCAGTGCTGAGCTTCACGAAACTTCACAAGCATTCTAAAGCATTTCTAAGCCAGTAGGTCGGTTTGTACAAGCTAAAGTGGTTGTGCGGTTTCTTTTTTGCAACGTTGTCGGAAGTGTCTCTGGGGAGGAAGTTCACAGTAGTCTGAACGTCTATTCACTTGACCCCATATCTTGTTGTTGACGCTCATCTGCCTCTTTCTCTGTCTTGTCTTCACGTTTCAAGCATTGCGCCAGAAATAACATGTTTAGCAAACTTAGGTGCCAACTTGCCCAGGAACAAGCTCTTCTTGACCCCATATCCCATATTGTCCACCGCCATAAGTACGCCTACGTATGCTCATAAAGGGTAGGTGAAGAGAGATGAGTAGTTCTTCAACCTTATTGGAGCTTGGCAAAGTCGGGGGACATGGATAGTTGTTGTAGCCGTTGCTCACGCTCGAAAGGCGGCATTTTACCGGCAAGCAAAGAGCCCATACCAGCTAGTCTAGTTATAGACAGCGTCTTCATTTTTCAGTGGACAGGAGCTGAGTAGTGCGGCTTGCCCAATTTCGGTGGCACGCACCCGCTTCGTTGTGCTGCGAACATCAACGAGCCCGTCTTTAAGAGCTCCACCGTAAAAAAAAAAAGAAAAAAAAGAAAGTGACAGTTTTGCCGCAAGGCCGATGCAATGAATGCGATAGCAAGAACAGCGGCCCGTCGTGATGGACGCCCTGGTATACGCTGCAAAAACATCTGCTCCCCGGCAGCAACTACCGCGCGAGCGGACAGCGGAAGGGCAAAGTTCTCCCTGCGAAAATAGTAGAAGAAGCGAGCGAGCTGGCCGACGACATTTAAATGCGCCCGTTGCGCTCCTCGCGCCATCTCGCTGGTAATGAAGAAACTCTTATAAGCGCCTGCCGTCTCTGAGGCCTGCCAGCGGTAAAGAGTGTGTATATAACGCTCGCCGTTAGCTACCTGGATTATTTCGCTTTGTGGCGTAGTGGTTAGCGCCACGCGCTGCAGAGAGAGAGGTCGCTGGCTCGATTCTGTGCATTGGAAGCATTTTTCTGAATTATTTTTCTTTGGGACTTCTATATATATATATATATATATATATATATATATATATATATATATATATATATATATATATATATATATATATATATATAGCACACGCATAGTATTGAGAGAGAAAACCCATAACGAGCTGAAGACTCCAGCTTATCATACTTCATCATTCACTAAAGTGCATGGTTTCAGGGGTTATTGAGAATAAGGAGGGGTAAATATCAAGTCGTCATTGTCACAGGGCAACGATAACAGTAACTTCGAGTATTGCATTACCTTCACTCGGGTATAAGCTTTATTGAAATTGATGTTGTCCTGTGATATTCAAGTTCAGAAAGAACATCTGGATTTTAAGCCACAAACAAAAAAAAACTTAGTAAAAAGCAGTATATAATATGCGTCTTTTATTGCTTCTTCTGGAATTTGGCGTTTGGAAAAACTACGTGTTTATTCTTTACTCATTTCGTTTTTTATGCCCAGCATCGACGTTTTTCGTAAAGATAATTCGCGTTTGCGATAAGTGACACCTAGGGCATGGGCTGTGCTTCTCTGCGTGAATTTTAAGAAAACGGAAGTGTTACAAAGATTCATTAATGGTATATTAGGTTTCAGGGACTGCAATATCAACAGCTTCACGCTACAGCTAAACATGTTAACGTCGTGTGTCCTTTATAAACTGTTAGACACAACGTTCATTAGAACTAACAG
Organism: Rhipicephalus sanguineus; assembly: GCF_013339695.2. Taxonomy (NCBI): domain Eukaryota; kingdom Metazoa; phylum Arthropoda; class Arachnida; order Ixodida; family Ixodidae; genus Rhipicephalus; species Rhipicephalus sanguineus. The sequence goes on along the minus strand of NC_051177.1, from coordinate 73,145,779 downwards.
ACAAGAAACGACAGACAACGAGTGGGGAACACTCGTTTATTGCGATAATAATTATATGGACTTTCTCGGCTCGTTTTTGCCGTCGCTGTCGCCGCCGTCATATATATATATATATATATATATATATATATATATATATATATATATATATATATATATATATATTGTAGCGAAGCTTATTGGAACCCTGAAGTGGGTCGTCCTCTCCGGCCCCTTCTAGTGGGTTGCCCTCTTCGGACAGAGCGCAGCTCGCGCAGAGTCGGCCCCGCCTTGACTGTCGCTGTCGATCATCTTCGCCGAGTGTCCGCCAATAAACATCTTTATAATTTGGTGGAGAGTGCTGTGCCCTTCAAACAACTACGGTCAGCATTCAATGCCCTTGGAGCTGCGATCCCGTGCCGTGCCGTCTACCATGACTCAAGATGCCGCCCAGCAAACGCCTCCCCCTGCACCGACATCCTGTCCCGGTGTCCCCCGCATCCGCGACCCTCCTGTTTTCACCGGCGCGGATGGCACCGACGTCGAGGACTGGCTCGCGATTTACGAGCGTGTCAGCGTACCCAATAAATGGGACGAGGCAGGAAAGCTGACTAACCTCGTTTTCTACGTCGCGGGTGTGGCGGGCTTGTGGTACAACAACCACGCATCAGATTTTACAACGTGGTCCGACTTCAAGACCGCCATTATCAATGTGTTTGGCCGCCCTGCCGTTCGTAAGCTGCAGGCCGAACAGCGCTTACGTGAACGCGCTCAGCAGGCCGGTGAATCATTCACCAGTTACATTGAAGACGTCCTCGATTTCTGTAAGAAAGCCGACGCCACCATGTCCGAATCAGACAAGATCCGACACATCATGAAAGGCATCGACGACGACGCCTTCACCATGCTGCTCGCCAAGAACCCCAGCACAGTGGCTGAGGTCATAACGCTCTGCCAAAGCTATGAGGAGCTGCGCCGGCAGCGATCGATGACCCGTCGCTCTCCATCACGCGACGCCGAGCTCGCTGGCTTGTCGACCATATCCGACCACTCCGCGTTGCTCGCAGAGATGAAGACCTTCGTGCGCGAGGAGATTGCCCGCCAGTTCTCTCTACTGGCCTTCGCTCACCCGCAGCCTGTTGAACAGCCGTCGAGCACACTGCTGCCTCCCCTACGCCGGGCTATTGAGCAGGAAATCGCGGAGGTCATGCCGGAATACCACCAGCCCCCTCGGGCGACTGTGCCGCTCAGTTACGCGCAAGTTGTCGCCAGGCCGCCTCCAGCGATTCCTGTGGTTCCCCCACATACTTACGCCGGAGCCGTCGCAAGGCCTCAGGCCTTCGAAGAGAGTGTGCCGGCTGCGTACGCCGACGTCATCCATACGCCACGACTGCAGCCCACCATGCAGTCATATCAGCAGCCACCCCGTCCCTCGCGTCCTGCGACATGGATGGGACCTAGCCCGGCAAGCCGATGGCGCACTTCCGACAACCGCCCCATCTGCTTTGCGTGCGGTTGCGCCGGTCATGTCGCCCGCTATTGCAATCGCATGCAGGCGCCTCGATTCGGATCGACCGCCACCAGCCCGGCGAACCGCCCATATTACGACCCACCTACGCCACTGTCGCCGACGTCTCGCCCCGCTCCATCTACCCGCCGTTCCCCGTCACCACGACGCCGCTCGCTGTCACCGATGCGGCCACGTCTGGTCCCACGAGACCAGGAAAACTAGTCGTCGCAGTCCACGAGGCAAGGGCTGCGATGCTGTCGAACTGCGAAAGCCCTCAGCGAAGCCCATCGAACGTGATAGACGTGTTTGTGGACGGTGTTCGTGCATCTGCCCTTATCGACACTGGAGCCGCCGTATCCGTTATGGACGCAAAGCTCAGCCGAATACTGCGAAAAGTGACGACGCCACTTTCTGGGCTCTCCCTCCGTACAGCCAGCGCCCAAAGCATCCACCCTACAGCGGTATGCACAGCCCGCGTCATGATTAAGGACGCTATGTACGCCGTCGAATTGATCATAATTCCTGCATGCTCTCACGACGTCATCCTCGGATGGGATTTTCTCTCCCGCCACGACGCCGTAATTCATTGCGCACCCGCCGAAATCGAGCTCTCACCATTCTCTAATTTGACGCCGGCAGACAGTCCATCGGCTGCGAGCAAGATACTCGTCAAAGACGACATAAAAGTGCCTGCAAACTCGTCAACGGCGGTGTCAGTCTACTGCGCCAGCCTATCCGACACCGTTGCACTCCTCTCGCCATATGACCGTGTTTGCACGAGGAAAGGCTTGCTGGTGCCTTTCGCGACCGTTCAAGTCACCCAGGGCAGCACCTCTATTTATGTAATCAACCCCTCCCCGTACAGTGTTACGTTGGTGCGAGGGGAATGTCTGGGCAGCGTAGAACCCCTCGAAGACGCACAAGTTATGGACGAGCCCGATGATTCGCACGGCCGAAGTTCGAGCACGCTCAGTGCTGTTTCGACGTCTGGTTCATCACACGCTGACGTATTTGGTTCCTCCATAGCTGACAACCTTACGCAGGTCCAGCGTTCCCAGCTTTTGGACCTGTTGGAAGAATTTCGCCCTTCTTTCGATGTCGCTCAAACTTCTCTCGGCCGCACCTCGGCCGTTACGCATGGCATCGACACTGGCGACCACCTGCCACTGCGGCAACGTCCATATCGCGTATCTCCTGCCGAACGCCGTGTAATCACCGAGCAAGTCGACGACATGCTTCGACGTGATGTCATTCGACCCTCTAACAGCCCCTGGGCGTCTCCTGTCGTTCTTGTTGCGAAGAAGGACGGTTCTGTGCGGTTCTGTGTGGACTACAGACGACTCAACAAGATCACTCGTAAGGACGTGTATCCACTGCCGCGAATAGACGACGCGATTGACAGCTTGCAAGGCGCCGAATTCTTTTCATCTCTCGATTTGCGCTCAGGGTACTGGCAAGTACCTATGGCTGATGACGCTCGACCGAAGACCGCCTTTGTCACGCCCGACGGCCTGTACGAATTTAACGTCATGCCGTTTGGGCTGTGTAATGCGCCCGCCACCTTTGAGCGCATGATGGATACCGTTCTGCGCAACCTGAAATGGCACACGTGCTTGTGCTACCTCGACGACGTCGTCGTGTTTGCTCCGGACTTCTCCACGCATCTTCAACGCCTACGGCATGTTTTGACGCGTTTGAGCGACGCCGGTCTGCAACTGAATCTAAAGAAGTGCCGGTTTGCAGCACGGCAGCTGACAATCCTCGGCTACGTCGTGTCCAAGGACGGAATTCTTCCTGATCCCGCCAAGCTTCGGGCCGTGACTGAGTTCCCCAAACCTACGTCCGTCAAAGAACTGCGCAGTTTCGTAGGACTGTGTTCCTACTTTCGGCGCTTCATTCGAAATTTCGCGACTATCATATCGCCACTGACGAAGCTTCTCGGAAGTAACGGGCCCCTCCATTCGTGGTCGTCGGAGTGCGACGACGCTTTCGCAAAGCTCCGTCGTTTGTTGACGTCGCCTCCCATACTACGCCACTACGACCCTGCGGCCCCTACAGAGGTACACACAGACGCTAGCGGTGTTGGCCTTGGCGCTGTCCTTGCGCAGCGCAAACCAGGGTTCCCTGAATATGTCGTGGCATATGCAAGTCGTACGCTTACTAAAGCCGAGACCAATTACACCGTCACCGAAAAGGAATGCCTGGCGATCATCTGGGCCCTTACGAAATTCCGACCTTATTTGTATGGTCGCCCATTTGATGTCATCACCGACCATCATGCACTATGCTGGTTGTCGTCATTGAAGGATCCCTCAGGCCGCCTCGCCCGCTGGGCACTTCGCCTACAGGACTACGATATCCGCGTGCTGTACCGCAACGGACGCCAGCATGCTGACGCCGACGCACTCTCGCGCTCCCCCTTGCCTGACGACAATACTTCCAGCTCATTGTCTCACAATGCCGTTTCGTCTATCGACATTCAAACCATCGCCACTGAACAGCGCAAGGATCACTGGATTGCCTCACTGATAGCCTTGCTGAGTGATCCATCGGCGACACCATCCACTCGCGCATTGCGTCGTCAAGCGCACCATTTCGCCGTTCGCGACGACCTCCTCCACCGACGCAATTACGGCGACGGCCGCCAGTGGCTACTCGTAATACCCCGCAGTCTGCGTTCTGACATATGCGAGTCGTTCCACTCTGACCCGCAGTGTGCACACTCTGGGGTATCGAAAACCTACCACCGCATTCGCCAACGGTACTTTTGGCGAGGGATGTACCGCTACGTGCAGAAGTTCGTTCGCTCCTGCATCGATTGTCAGCGCCGCAAAACTTCAACGCACCTGTCGCCGGCAGGTCTGCAACCTCTACCTTGCCCTGACCGGCCGTTTGGGCGCGTTGGCATCGATTTGTATGGACCACTTCCTCTAACGTCGGCTGGTAACCGCTGGGCCATCGTCGCTGTTGACCACCTTACGCGATACGCCGAAACTGCCGCCCTCCCAGCGGCTACAGCGCGCGATGTTGCCTCCTTCCTGCTGCACCGATTCATGCTGCGCCACGGTCCACCCCAGGAGCTGCTCAGCGATCGAGGTCGTGTCTTCTTGTCCGAAGTCGTCGAAGCCATTCTCAAAGAGTGCAACGTTGTTCACCGGAAAACTACTGCTTACCACCCGCAGACGAATGGCCTCACCGAACGCTTTAACCGCACGCTCGGCGACATGCTCTCGATGTACGTCGCCGCCGATCACACAAATTGGGATGCCATTCTGCCTTTTGTCACCTACGCCTATAATACCGCCCCGCAGAGCACTACTGGTTTCTCGCCCTTTTTCTTATTGTACGGCAGGCACCCGTCGCACACGATCGACACAATCCTTCCCTACAAGCCGGACCCGTCTGAGTGTGCGCCTATTTCTGCCACAGCAAGACTCGCTGAGGAATGTCGGGAGCTTGCCAAGACATTTACTACGAATGACCAAGAGCGGCAGAAGAGCATTCGCGGTGACACCACCACTTCTGCGCCCACGTTCCTCCCTGGAGCACTCGTATGGCTCTCGGTCCCTACCACTGCACCTGGCCTCTCTTCAAAACTACTGCCGAAATACGACGGCCCCTACCGTGTCGTCGAACGCACGTCCCCGGTCAACTACGTGATCGAACCCCTTGAACCATCTTCGGACATGCGCCGTCGAGGGCGCGACATTGTCAACGTGGAGCGCCTGAAACCCTACCATGACCCGCTCATAGTGACAAGCAGTTAGGTCGCCAGGCGGCTCCCTTTTCGTACCCGGGGTAATTGTAGCGAAGCGTTCGAAGCCTCTAATGGGTCGCCCTCTCGAGCGCTTACTAGTGGGTCGTCCTCTTCCGCTCTTCTGGGACGGCACGCTCCTCGCGCTCAGAGTCGGCACCCCGCCTTGACTGTCGCAGTCGTTTATCGTCGCCGAGTGCCCGCTAATAAACGTCTTTATAATATATATATATATATATATATATATATATATATATATATATATATATATATATATATATAGGCGAGCGAGCGTAGAGCAGGTAGAAAGGGCTGTAACCTGTAGTTTCGTGTTTCGCAGAGTTGAAGGCGTACGTCACGAACGGTAATACTTCATCCCAGTTCTTGTGGTCGGAGGTGACGTACATGGATAACATGTTGATGAACGTTCGGTTTGTGCGCTCGGTCAGACCGTTAGTTTGTGGGTGGTAAGCAGTTGAGTGTCGGAACTTGGAGGCACACAAGCGAAGTAATGATTCTACCACATCGGCGGTATATTGGCGACCACGGTCACTTATCACCACGCGAGGTGGCCCGTGCCGGAGTATGACTGAATGCAACAGGAACTCCGAAACCTGGCCTGCCGTGGCTGAGGGTAAGGCAGCCGTCTCGCAGTACCGCGTCAGGTAGTCAGCGCATACAATTATCCACCGGTTGCCTTTTGAAGAACGGGGAAATGGTCCCATAAGATCAATGCCGACCTTTTCAAAGGGAGAACTGGGGGGCATTACGGGCTGCAGATGACCGACTGGACCTGAGGTGGGCCGCTTGTGGCTCTGACACTGCGTACAACTGGCCACATATTTTTCAATTGTCTTGCGCATTTGAGGCCAATAGAACCGCTCTTTGGTGCGACTAAGTGTTCGTGCGGTTCCTAAATGACCAGAGGTCGGGTCGTCATGCGTGAGACGCAGAACAGATGTTTGAAGAGACGCAGGAACGACCAGCAGAAAGCGGGCGCCCGTCGTTGACAAGTTCCTCTTGTAAAGAAAACCACCTCGGACGCAAAACTGGCCTTCGGGTATTGGCTCGATTGTTGCAGGGAAGAGAGCTTTCAAGCTTGGGTCTTTGCGCTGCTCAGCGGCGAAAGTCACGGCATCGGGAAAGCCAGGCGACAGCGAAGCGATAAGGTGGTCGAAGTTATCGGCCTCACAATCCGTCGTAGGTAGTGGCATCCTAGAGAGGCAATCCGCATCAGCGTGTCGACGACCACTCTTGTACGAAATGGTGAAGACATATTCTTGCAAACGAAGGGCCCATCGTGCGAGGCGGCCGGAGGGGTCGCGAAGGTTGACCAGCCAACACAGGGAATGGTGATCTGTGACGATGGTGAACGGGCGGCCATAGATGTATGAGCGAAACCGCTGTACTGCAAAGACTACCGCTAGGCATTCCTGTTCGGTCACTGTGTAGTTGCGTTCAGGCTTGCTTAAAGAACGACTTGCGTACGCCATGACGTGTTCCTTGTTACCAGAGCGCTGAACGAGAACGGCGCCGAGACCGATGCCACTTGCGTCCGTGTGGATCTCTGTTGGCGACGAGGGATTGAAGTGCCGAAGTATCGGCTGTGAAGTTAACAAGCACTTCAGCTGGCGAAAAGCGGCATCACACTCGGGGCTCCACTGAAACGGGCTGTTCTTCTGGAGAAGTCTCGTCAGAGGATGAGCGACATCCGCAAACCTGGGTATGAATGCAGGCAATCAATGGCGTCATCGATGCGCGGCAGCGGATAAACATCTTTCTTGGTAACAGAATTCAGGCGGCGGTAGTCAACGCAGAATCTCCACGTACCATCCTTTTTCTTAACTAGAATGACGGGAGCGGCCCAGGGACTCGCCGATTCCTGAATTATACCCTTTTCCAGCATCTCTTGGACTTGCTCGTCGATGATTTTGCGCTCTGATGGTGCCACTCGGTAAGACTTCTGCCGTATGGGATACGCCGACTCGGTGTGGATCTGATGACGTATCCGGGACGCTAGAATTGAGGGCGTTTGGCTATCTTTACAAAAATCGAACACTTTTGAATGCTTAGAGAGAACGTCCAGCAGTGTATGACGTTCGCCTTGGCCAAGCGACTTGCTGATCATTTGTAGCAATTGGAAATCCTCTGAACCTTGCGAATCTGGGCGTCCATTCTGGTCTGTAGCACCAACAAGCGCAACCAGCGTCGTAGACGATTCAGGTTTAAATAATGCAAGTTTCATTCCGGCTGGCAAAACTGCAGGCTCCATGGAAGTGTTCATTGTCCACACACCTGCTCGTCCATCAACAACAGACACCACGCAATGGGGAATTAGAATGTTCTTCTTCAGACAGGGCCAAAGGAATCGGTTCGAGTGTGGCGTCAAACATGGCACAGTTGTTACCAGAACAAGTCACGGGAACGCACGCGGCAGAAAACGCAGGAACGACTGTGTCCTCGGAGACGAAAAAGATGCAGTCATCACGATAGGAATTCTCTAAGAGCGCAGCTGGAAAAGTACCATGCAGGGAAAGGTGCCCACCTCTGCAGTCAACAGTTGCCCCACACTCACGCAAAAAGTCGATACCCAAAATAACGTCATGTGTAGACCGTGGAATAACCGCAAATTCTGTGCAAAATACCTTGCCACACAAGGAGACGTCCGCAGTACAAAATCCCACTGGACACAACGCGTCACCGCTCACACCACGGAATGTCACACCAGGGCTCAGGCAAAACATCACATTAGGTCCGAGAAGGTTCTTAAAATTTACACTCATCACAGAGATCGTCGCGCCTGTATCTACAAGTGCCATAGTAGGTACCGTATCAACAAGTACGTGAACTCTGTTCTTCAACATAAACGCTGACGGGGGTATATCTGTAGATAGCGCCTGGTATCTCGCGGCCTCACCCCCATTGGCCGCACCGACTAGTTTTCCGGCGGCGGTGACCGCGTGCGTCGCCGTGGCGACGATGATCGCGGAGCTCGTGGAGCTGGTGGCGGCGTCAAACTTCGATCAGAAGCCGGCGAGGGGTAGCGGAATCCGGTTGGTGCGCGTGGTGGCCGTGGCGTGTAGAGTGGACGGTCGAAAGGCTGAGAAGGCTGTCGCTGGTATGGGCTGCGGTGGTTGCAAAAACGTGCGATGTGACCCGGGACGCCACAGTTGTAGCACACCGGATGTGGTCGAGATACAGGCGGCTGCTCAGAGTAACCACTCCTCTCAGAAGGCATGGAATAGTAGTGCCGCTCTTCAGGGGCACCGTAGCCAAGCGAAGTTCGTTGACGGTAACCAGGCGAGCGGAAACGCCGTCCGTAATTGGGTGGTGTGCGATGTGAGAACCCAGACTGCCGTGTGCCTCGGTATTCATCGGGATCAGCTGCGTTGACCGATGGCTGCCATTGAGCAAGAGTAGCCGGAGTTCGCGCAAGCTCTGGTTCTCTTGCATAGGCCTCCTGAAAGTTGGGGTGATGAGATGTTTGCTGACATCGAAGCAGCTCTTCTCTGACAATCTGCCGTATTGTGAAGGCAAGGTCGTTGGGCGACACTGTTTCGACGCTAGCCACAGTTGGGACGTTAGACAAGCGGCCGAATTTCAGAGAGATCCGTCGCATCTTCAGCGATTCAAAGGTACGGCAGTGCTTCATCACGTCAGACACGGAGTTCAGGCTTTCCTTTCCAATTAAGAAATTGTACACGTCTTCGGCTATACCCTTAAGAACGTGTCCAACCTTGTCTTCTTCAGACATCCTAGCATTGACTATCTTGCACAGCTTCAAGATTTCTTCAATGTATGTCGTGCATGTCTCTCCTGGAAGCTGTGCTCCGCGCGCTTCTTCTTTGCGTCAAAATCACCGAAGCACTTCTGCACTTCTTCGACAAAACGGTCCAAAGTCGTAAACATGTCCTCGTGCTTCTCGTACCACATGAGAGCGGTGTCAGTTAGCGAAAACACAACATGCCTGAGCTGTGCTTCCGAGTCCCAGCCGTTGCTCCTGCTCACCCGCTTATAGTTCTTGAGCCACACGTCGACGTCTTCTTCTGAGGTTCCGCCGAAGTTTGGTGGCACTCGGTAGTAGGGCACGGAACCCGTCGGAGTTGGCGTCGAAGCAGCAGAGGTCTGCTCTTGGGACATTTCGATTGGCGAAGGCGGGAGTCCGGCAAGGCGGCGGCTGCGGCGAAGTTCAGGTAGTGAAGCTTCCGTTGTTGGGTTCGTCTTACCCAGCACCTCCACCAATCTGTTACGTACTCTGGAGTAGCGTAAGGGGGTTTTTAATGGGCACAGAGACCGCGGAAATCGTAGGAGCTACGTCGTCGTCCTCTTTCTCTACCCGCGCTTCCCTTGTTTTTCACCGACAGTGACACTTCGTATCATTATATATATATATATATATATATATATATATATATATATATATATATATATATATATACTTATACATATACGGTGCATGACAGCGGCGGCAAAAACCAGACGAGACTGTCCATATAATTGCTATAGCAATAAAAAAAAACAGCGGGCTGTGCTTTGTTGAAAACCACAATCACAAAGCGCCCTCCCTCACAACTTTCTCCAAACGTCTCAGCAACCCTTGCCGGCGAAGTGTTTACAAATGAAAGATGTTCTGCTGTAATCACTTTCACTTTGTGGACGTGCGTTACTTTTCTTTTCACATTATGGGTCGTCTGCACAGTGGCATTTTCGTGAGCTTGGATCGGTTTCGTACATGCTAATCTCAGGTTTTGGACGCGAAATGAATGCGTCGTGCATTTTTTTTCTTGTATTTCAGGTCCGCCTTCGTGTGCACGATATTAAGTTTTCGTTGCCAACATCCCTATATAACAGCAGGTAGTAGTGCCTTTCAGCCACACGGGAACCAACCCACGACAGTGTCTTAACAATGTAGTTCAGTGGACGTGCAAGTGCAAGCATAAGTGCTATTACACGAAGTAACATGTTCGTTAAGGCTCTTTTTGGCGCTTATCTAGAAAAGTCAATGTTAATTATTAAATGACAAATCGAAGCCTACACTTTCATATCGACAATTCCGTGCTCGCAATGAAGCGTCTGTACGCTAATGTGGTGTCAGGAACATTCACACATTTCGTTTACATTGGGCGGGTTTCGCATGGAGGCAGCTTTTGAAACTCTCTAACTTCCTTCTTTAGCTTTATTGCAATACGACATAGTTTTTGTAAGACAGTTAACAAACCGCGAAAAAAGGCTGCGGAGATCTATTGCGTAGTACGCACAAACTCTAAGCTGATTTCACCAATAGTGTCTTGTTCCTGCGTCACATACTAGCGCGTTATCGATAATCGTTATCGACCTACTAGTGCGTTATCGATAATCGGTTGCGTTAACTATCACCATGATGGGATTACAGCAACGTAGTTTGCCAGTACGGTTTCTAGGATTCTGCCCCCTAATTATCAATTTAATAACGGTCAGTGGTTACCATGTTCCGAACAAGCATTTCTTTTTTTTTTCCTTATATTTTATATGCTATTGAGGTGCAGATGGTGCCCTTTTATATCGCCGGCTACTTTTTATTACAGGAAATTGAAAAGAGTGAAGGCCAAAGACATGAAAAAAAAAAGGTAGATGGTTCGAATCCGTCAAGCAACGTAGTATTGTGGAAAAGCATATTAGAGAGCCACGTTCGGAGATGGTACGTCAATCTTGGGGGTATGTCACTCAAATTTCAAGGGTCTGGCGAGTCCATTTCAGGAGTGGGTGAAGTCACTGTTGAGAGCGCCCTAACCCAATTTTGGACATGGGCCAAGCCAACTCACACCCAAGTCCAACCAGGCTTATCGACGTTAAAATTCGGCCAAGGGCGTTCCAAGGTCAAATTTCGACTGGGCGCATGACGCGCCCTAGACATGCCCAATGTACCAAACTTTGAATTGCCACTCATATTCTGCGGGGCTATTGCCAAATTGTGCATTGCTTGTTGCGTTGTCATGCCTATCTATTCACCCGCTCACATCCGCGAAATATCTACAAGTATAGGATCGAAGTGCTTTTGCACTAAATGATAACATAATATACTATTATTACTTACGGCGTGCCGGGCCGGGCAAAAAAAAGAAAGCGCGAAAATGTGCGATTCATAAGCAGTTCAATAATATAAACATTCTACCTTACATTTCGTTTATCTCAACGAAAAGTACAAGTTCCTTCCTTCGCATCAGGGAACTAAACATTCGTGTCAATGCTATAGAATGGGCTGTGGACTTCAGTGAGCGAAAAAGGAAACCGAAAGAAAAACGCAGAACTAAAATCTGAGAAAAAAGAACAAATGACCTTCTCTCAGAATTCCATTTTGCCTCGCCTGAATGTCAACAGCTCTTGCACTTCCGACAATGCATTTGGTGCTTTAGGCCGACGCCATCGATCGCACGCGAATGTCAGTACATTAGAATAACAGAGAGCTGAGCTAGTTGGTACGTATTCATTCTAAAAAGAGACAGGGCGTGCAAACACGGACACAAGAAAGAGATCAGGACACCACAAACGCGTTTGTGGTGTCCTGATCTCTTTCTTGTGTCCGTGTTTGCACGCCCTGTCTCTTTTTAGAATGTCAGTACATAATCGATCTTTTCGCTTAGCGCCTTTCAAATATAGATATTATTACTCAAAACCGTGATGGAACACCGGGGGAAAATAATCAAAACTTCAGACATCACGAACTGAAGGCCCATCGTCCAAAATACCGGCAAATGTCGTTCGGCCTCCTTTCTTTTTTTGTGTGTGTGCAAACAATGAATTTGTATAGATAAGGTGAATGTCAACAAAAGGAGCGTATTTTTTTTTCATTAGGTGCAGAGTACGCACTAAGCAACGTGACCGTCGAAATACAACAGAAGCACGGCACAGCCTTTTTGTAAACATTGACATGTTTTCACACTTTTCAATGCTATGGTGACCAAAAAGTTCATTTCCCTGTGCGTTATTTCACTTCAGTGTTGTGTCTTTTTTTTTACATGACGCCCGATAAATACTTACTTTAGCTGGCCTTCTACGAGAACAGAGCCGGAACGAAAGACGAACGAAGGAAGAAAAGGCGGGCTCAGTCGTGAATGACAGCTGCGCGATTCCTCTTGTCGCGCTGACACCACGTCTCCCAAATCTTGCGCTCCCTTCGTACTTCCTGTTTCCTAGCCTGTATCTTCCTTCGCTTCCTGTCCTTCGACTACCCTCTTCTATTATCGCACTAATCTCTTCCCATTTATCACTATCTCCATCCCTCGTGTTCCGCTTATTTGGCGACGAACTCACCCGTGACAAAGTATACGTATAGGCCCTCCGGTATTGAACGCGCGCTCTGAAACATCCACTCCAGCGGAGTGTTCAGCAGAACCCCACAGACGCGCGCTGCGGGGCTTCGGCGCAACGGTTCACTTGCCCTTCGTACACTTCGTTTCTTTTTGTTCTCGTTTTCTTCGCCGTTTGCGTTGACGACGAGAGATGGGCTGAGTCTGGTCTCCTGTGGTGCATCTATCAACGCGGTCGTTATTTACTCGAACGGCATTATACCTAAACGAAAGAAAAATGCCGAAAACGAGAAAATGTTCAGAACGGAGCCTTTTTTTTCAGTGTGGCCAAGCTCAGGCCCCCTACTGTGTGCCGAGTTGATGCGCGGGACACTTTTATTCCGGGTATCTTCGACAGGGATCGTATCGTTTGGTTGGCTTACACGTAAACACCTTCCCCTCTCACGGGCTGCCCTTGTAAATGGAACGCGTTTAAGCTGCAGATCAGAAAGGACAAAAAGCGGCTTTGGTGTTTGGACAACAAAATATCTTTCGTGATGTACCGGCGTTGGTTCATTGCTGGGAAATTGGGTAACGCTACGACACACAACGACATACACGAGGTATACCGGATGTGGAGTTGTACTTCGTGTCCGTCCTTCTGTAGTTACTCATATTTTCCAGCAGGTTGCACAGACTAACAGGCTGGAATTATTGTCTAAACCGGGTTTGCGTCTTTGGTGCAATTGAGGAAATTCGGGGACTGACGGCTAAGACAGTCCACGGAGTGCATAATTTTTTGTTCGTGCTTCACCTTTTAGCCACTGTTTTGTTTCGGCACTGCCTTTGTAACTATTTACCCTAATATTGATAGCAAATGTCACGTGCCACTCAATCGAACAGCCCAGTCGGGTTGATTCGGAGTAACCAGTACCGAACACGAGAACTCGCCAGACCGAACACTGGAAACACACACACACACACACACACACACACACACACACACACACACACACACACACACACACACACACACACACACACACACACACACACACACACACACACACACACACACACACACACACACACACACACACACACACACACACACACACACACACACACACACACACACACACACACACACGCACGCACACGCATACACACACACACAGAGGCGCGCGCGCTTGTCTTCATTGATGTGATGTGATGTATTGTGAGTGTGCCTGCCTCCTTTTCTTTTTAGTTATCTCCCTCTTCATCTTTTTCTCTCTTTTTTTAGGATGTTTCCTAATTTTCCTTTCCACATCAAGCAGGTGCGCGAGTTCCCCTTTAGGAACAAGTTGCTAGGCCGTTTCTTTTTCTCTCCTGTTTTCATATGTCCGCACGAATAGCAAGAATGGCAAGACAGTCGGTCTATATACAGGTATCACTTACGTAGGTTTGCTGCCGAGACGAGTATGAATAACTTCACCCATTCGGACCTCTTGTTTCATATTATGATTCCGTTCTTGAACTGTCCCGTAATACCATTGGACGGGCCTTCTCCATACAACCCTTCACTCACATATAAAAGGCCGACTACGAGAGACAAGCCGTAAGGTTTCAGTTGCTCAATACAGACTGCTCGAGGCCCTATATGGGACTTCAAAAGCTGATTTTTCTTTTTTGAACATCGACGTAAAAAATAAATATGAAACGAGAACGTAGCGTTCACGCGAAATCCACTTAGCCTGCCTCTAGTTTTTGTTTCGCAGTCGTGCATTACTTATCCCTACAGAGACATCTTTCTTCGCCCGAATCTATAGGCTCTTTTCTGCCGAGCGCGCTACATAGCCTCGGGCAAAGCCATCGCGCGTAGCCGTGATGGCTACGGAGAATTCCTGTCTTCGAGAAGGCACGGGCAGACAAAAGGGAGGCTGACGGCCGCCGTTACCACATCTTTCATCATCCTAATGCACGGGCCCTAGCGGGAGAGGCTGCTTCCTTTGGTCGCGAATGTTTGTTCTCTCGCACGCCGAAACGTGCACACAAGGGGAATACGAACTTGCAGATCAAAAAGAAAATCTCTCCTCTGCTGACTGCGGACATTCGCGGCTGTAGCCATCTTCTCTCGTCTCGTGTTGGAGAATAAGTGAATTCGATCTCCGTATTCCTAATGCACCCGTTCTGCCGAAAGGCGCCGCTTCGTGCACAAGCCACCCCATGTATAACCGCCGCCCTCACCTACCTATATAGTGTGTCGTACGCGTTTCGCTTCGTGCTGCGCGCCCTCCCCTCCCTGGTCCGTTCGGCTTCTCCAAAAGACTCGTAAATGGAGAGCCCCTCGTCCAACATACAGATCACGCCACCGCGTTCCCGCACTCTTCGCGAAATACGCTGTTATCTCTGCGACGTACCTCGCCGCTACAGGGCGTGTGCTCGAAACCCAGCGGTAGAAGGCGTTACAGTAGGAATCACTGTTGGAACTTGGCTTTTCTGTCTTGCCGCTGTATATACAAGCACGCGTCGACTGTAGCGCCTCGGTTTCTTGACGGGTGTCGACCTGCGCGCTTTTGTTCCAGATTTCCTCGCGTTTCGTATTTACACTTACTGACTACTGAATAAACAGACTTTGACTTTGACTATGAAATCAGGTAGATGTTAGAGCTAATGACCGCGTGTTTGCGAACTTACCACATATTTTCAAAGAGTACACATTTACTTGAGGGCAGATTGTACCTATATGAAACAAATGTAACCTGCTCGAATACTGTCTGCATGAACAAAAAATCACAGCATATCCACGGAGTGAATGATGATGAGTGGGCGAAGCTGCGGAGGTTCATCGGTAAACCGTGAATCTTCCGTGAATTCTGCCCAACCGACGTGAGATCGGGCGCGTTTATATTAAAGGTTCGATGAGTTATGACGACTTGCAGCTCACTTTAATTTTACATGTACGCTGTGAATTTTCATTGTCTAGAAAACCATTGCTTTAGAAAAATCTGGCGTCTTTCGTTAAGCAGCCGGCGTCTTTTCGTTTTGCTTTAGAAACATCTGGCGTTCTTTCGTTTTGCTTTTACAAAACATCGGCGTCTTTCGTTGGTTTATTTCATCAATCAACGGCGTTTTGAACAAAATTTTTATTGTTTAATCACGCACAGGAGAAATCTCACCAGGCACTACCTTGGAGGTAAACAATGGCTGCTAATGGGAATGAGAGACAGAAGAAGTCGGCTTTTAGCTAACACTTACACTTCTACTTCTACTAACGTTTCCTACTGGAACATGCCAATGGCTGCTAATGGGGAATGAGAGACAGAAGAATTCGGCTTTTAGTTAACGCGCACGCTGCGAATTTTTTGTTGTTCAACAACGCACAGGAAAAATCTCCCACCGGCATCACCTTGGAGGTCAAAGCGTAAGACTTGTTACGGACTACGACTACTACTACTGCTACTACTACGACGACGACGATTACGAGGGACGAACGGGTGCCGCCTTAAGGAGCTTCGCCCCTAAAACATTCTTCGTTACCGTGCTGTATATATCAACCAAGTGTAACGAGCGCCTTATAAAAAGGATCTATAAAGACGAATGACATATAATGTTTTGTGCATATTGTTACGAGGAGAGTGTATTTGCACTATACACACAATGGGTTTGGCGGCTGACAAGATGGCGCCCAGCTCGCGAAGTCTCCAGACGTCGTCTTCTTTCCTGTCCTCTTTGTCGACCTCTTCAGCACGTTACACTATTTCCCGGCGGCCGGAACACCGACCCGGTGCTAGTTAGGAGACAGTCGAATGCTATGGCTTGAAGCGCGTAACACTCATGGCATCTTCGACAATTCGCACCGGTGTGCACCGGGGCGCCCAGGCGCTACGATGATTGGACTAAACGGCGTACCAGGGCGCCCCGGTGCGCACCGGCGCGATTTGTCGAATATGCCATCACTATGTCAATAGGAGTTTAACGACGGTGGGGTCACTGGGCTATTTCGTAGGTGACGTCGGTCACATGGCGTAAGATGCTGTAAGGGCCGGAATATTAATGTTAAAGATGTATGCATTAGGGACATGGGACTGCATATTGTATACATCGTTTCTTACACTACACTTAATATTTAAAAAGGTTAATGTGTTTTGCGTGCGAATTGACTTGATCGAAAACATCTTTATTTACGCAGAATATTAGAGCATGAGGGTGGGCTGCCTAATGTGGCAGTCCATTGGTTATTGCTACCGCGTTCGCCCTTTCCACCAGCCAGTGTTGGCGATCAAATTCGTCGCGGAGCTATATGGCCCCCTGCTGCTCCTGCGAGGGGTTTATAATGAGGTCAGCTTTGCATTTTGACATGTCCACACGAAAACCATGATACGATTATGAGGCATGCCGCATTGGAGTTATTTTTACCACCTCGAATTCGTTAACGCGCACCTAAATCTAAGTACACGGGTGGCCATTGCATATCGCCCAGCACCGATCATATTAATGTGGCCGCCATGACCTGGAATCGAACCCGCCACCTCGAGTTTAGCAGCGCTGCACCGTAGCCGCTAAGGGATCGCGGCGGGTTACGCTTAAGTTTACATGTCTGGGTTAGTAGCTTTAAGCTTGCAATATTTCACATTTTACAAAAGGGGCGTAGGAGGCTGGAATAATTGAATTGAGGGAATTTAAAAACAGAGAATCTGATATTTCAACTGCTCGTTGTGGTTCATGAATATGCGCTTTTTACGCCAGACTTTCGACTTCGAGATGTCGAGTACGTGGATGTTCACCATGCCGCTCGGCCTAGATAAAAAGCACATTGAGATCATGCACCGATGGTTCGGCGCACTGTAATTTCCCATAGGGACGACAGAAAGATAACAAATGGGTCGAACGCACCGATATGCGCCAAAGCTGAAAACAAAATGCAATGTCAGTGTAAAACACGAACTACGTGTGGAACGCCAAATAAAGTAGCATCTGTACACTCTCACTCAGTTCCTGGATAAATTGCTACCAATATCCAGGAAACTAGAAACGATCCAGTTTCCTGGTTATATCTAGCACATTACGCGGGAGCTGAGTAAGAGCCTACCCATGCACGCTAAAGGTTGCAATCAAATGAAGCTAAAGCGCACGCATAGTGGCACCACGAACAATGCCGTTGTGAGAAGCGAACGAGCTTGTGCTATGCGGGCTCGTCAGAGTCGGTGCTTATTTTTCTTTCTTTTTTTTTTAAAGCAACGTTAACTGAGAGTTTAGAGGAGCTGCAAAAAGCACGGGAGCCAGCGTTATATTAACGCGATAAACGCTGAACGTGTGCTGTTGTCTATATCTTACTCGACGAAGCGTTTGTCGAGGACGCGGCGCATACATCGCTCTGCCATGCTGCGTGCACAATTACGATTCGCTCTCACGCCTTAACGGCAGGACACTCACCGTTCGCGTGTGTAGATCGAGTGCAACTACGTTAAAAACAAATGTAAGCGAACTAAGGAAGCGAGCAAGAACAAAAATGCTTCGTACAAAACTAACATTTTGATTCTTCGGCGGTTCTAAACTGATGACAAGTGTTTATACGGATGTCTTGCATTTTTTTTTTTTGTCTTTTCAGGTAAGCATTCACTGGAAAACACCGCTGCATCAATGGCTGCTACCAAGCCGCGGCGACTAGGGGTGATGAAGATTGGTAAGCAGCTGCATAGCAACAATGCCGATCAGGATCACAAATGCTTCTTCTTTTCTGTTTTGGTTCCGCGGAGCCTTCCGTGTGACGAATTGCTTTATCAGGCGTATAAGTGAAAACCAGAAGTAGTGCAGTTAATTCCTTTGGTAATTGTCTCGGATAATTTTACCCCCAAAAGTTATTCGGTCGGCTCGTTTGCAGCCATTTTATGGCTTTAGTATATCGTTCCTAATCTAAATGGATGGATCCCTTGAGGCCACAACGTTTCAGGAATAACGCGTGTGCTCTCAGTTTCGCGGGAAGTACGAGTAATGCTCAGTGCCGCATTACTTACTGCAGCATAAGACTGATCCCTCAGTTATCTTTTGAAGGAGCTACAAAAAAAGAACAGAAAAAAACAAGGATACGGGCTTCCATATTTTCTTCAAACGCTTACTCTAATCTCTGTTTTTATCTTTCTCTTTTTTTTTTTCTCTTCGACTTCAACGTATAATGCCGCTTACTGTTCCTCACAACCGGTGTATGTGATTATGAAGTAATAGCGAGCAATTAACGAAGACGATGCAACTACCTAAAATTTATCAAGAATTCTTAAAGAGAACTGCTGAAGTCTTCCTTCCTCGGAGAAACGGCACAGGGGTGCCGTCTACAATCAAACCGCTTACCACATTTAGAAAGCGCGTAGGACGTAGCGACCCGATTTAAGAAAGCCTCAAGAAAAGAAGTCAAAAGAACAGTGAAAGTTGAGACGTTACAGTCGACAGCAGAATGATGGAAAGAAAAGAACTTTCGCTCTTATCCTTTCACGCGGAAGAGCAGCAGCACTACATCGTGCTAGAGCACAATGACTTTGTTTTTTGTTAAGAAACCCCACTCGAGGGCACAGGCAACAAAGTAAACAACGGGGATTTCTCAAACCACTTGCGCAGTTTCTCCGAGCCTAAAGCGCACTTTCCGAGACGATGCTCTTATGAGACGAAGACGCTGCTTGCATCTTTCGCCGGATTTCACATTTCGTTTGTTTGGCTTTTCTCTCGTTACTGTTGTCGTCGTCGTTGGGAGCTTGTTGTCTCAAGCTTCCATTCTGCTATCCGCCCGTTTTCGAATGAAAAGCTCAGAGTCGCATTCAGTCTTAGTCTCGTTTTCGCGTCCCTCCCAGGACCGAGAGTTAAGCCCTTGAGACGACTGCGAGCCGTGGATTTCTAGACGAAGAGATGCGGGACCACTCTGTATCGAATGGCGAGCGAGTTTTAATTTTTTGTTTTTTCCTTCTTTTTTTGCATTAGATGCTGCCTGCGCATACCAGAAAACAAGCAAACAAAAGTGAAAGGCATAACATGTTCGAGCGATGACGCACGAAAGAGTTAAAATATAAAACAGAAGAAACATGTGCTGCCGTGACTAACGACGCAATTGAGCAATTCCTCCGAATCCCGGAGCTCGGTTTTCTTAAATACAGTAACGAAAGACGCGCGTTTCTTTAATTGCGTACCTAAATTTCAGCCAGAGCAATGTAGCTACTTCAACCGCCGTTCAAGACTCGGCTTCTTGCTGCTTTCAAAACTAATGCGCCGATAGGGTCTTTCGCGGGAAAGTCTCCCTAATGGTAACGTGTTTTAATTTCGAGAAATTTCGATTTTGAACGCAGCGCGCGCTGCGTGGGGTACTTCTCAGGCATCCCCGTGCAACAGAGAGAAATTTTTTGCTCGACAGTGTCTGTGAAAGCCGACATTCTCGAGTGCTTCGCAATCTTTTGTATCGCAGTTGTGACGTCAAGGAAGGACAACGGAAGAAATGGCAAAGGCAGGGTCGTTAACTAGATTAGTATCACCGGTATGCTAACCTGCACACGAGAGAGAGATGTGGGAGTTTCAAAGTTAGAGGTATAAAAAAAGAGAGGGAGAGATAGTGAGGGAGAGCACACACACGTACACACACACAATGTCTCAGACCATCAGTATTGTGCTGTATACGGCATCACTATCTTTCTGCATGCCGTTCGCGCAAGTCTGTTGTCCTTAAAATTTTTATCACGGCCTTCGACGACTTTTCAGGATAAGATTCGAGGAGTGTTGCTAGCGGCATCATATTGTGGTCAAGGCGACCTAGAGCGATTGAGAGCGATCGTCTCTGCACAGCGTAGCGAGGGCATTCTCAGAAAATGTGCTGCAGTCTCCTTGATACCACAGTCGTCGCAAAGAGCATTGTCGGCCATTCCTATACGAAAAAGAAAATGACTTAGTGAAATCCACTCTTACCCACCAGTGAAGACGCCAACATCTCCTAATCATGTCAATGATAGATAGATAGATAGATAGATAGATAGATAGATAGATAGATAGATAGATAGATAGATAGATAGATAGATAGATAGATAGATAGATAGATAGAAGATAGATAGATAGATAGATAGATAGATAGATAGATAGATAGATAGATAGATAGATAGATAGATAGATAGATAGATAGATAGATAGATAGATAGATAGATAGATAGATAGATAGATAGATAGATAGATAGATAGATAGATAGATAGATAGATAGATAGATAGATAGATAGATAGATAGATAGATAGATAGATAGATAGATAGAGTAGGGAGTAAGAGTTTGGCTAAGCAACAACTCGCCCAACGTAGTAATCTGCGATAAGTAGATCCTGGCGAATATTTTCCTAATCGATAAGCCAAGAACAAGAAGAGCACTCTCGTCCAACTCTCAGATGACGAGGTCCATGGCCACAGGTACTCTTCACGGTGTACAGCAGTACATCTACATTGCACCGCCCATCCGAAGGCCCATTTAGTCCGCTGCGATGAACCAACCACTTCCGAGGAACCACGTCCTTGTTGCGATACCGTCGACGGTATGAGCGAGCTTGCGGCACCTTTAGTCTCGCACCTTTCGTTTCTTGTCTTATCTCCTCTCCTGTCTTCTTATTTTCTCGCTTTCTTCCCGGCCGCTGTCACCGCCGTTCTCGGTGTCCTGTCGCCTCTGGGCTCTCTTCGACGTGATTTGCACAGCGCTTGCCGGGATTACCCTATACGCGGCCTGCCATCTTCCCGTGGATAGAGGCTGGGAACGGAATCTGTTACTCAGCTGGCTGGCCAAACAGAAACCTGCATCTCGTACCTGTCGTTGGGCGCCCGGAGGGGCTAAGACGGATGGCGGTAGATCGATGGCGTGATTTGTGTAAACAAAAGCAAGAGCGGAGCAGCATGTCGACGAAATCTGGTTGCACAGGAGTAAAACTATGTGTGGCGTGAGCAGCGCTTCTTGTGCGATGCCTAGAGACGCTTTAAGTGCAGGCACGTCGCACTGTGCAGCGTCGATCTCCTTGTTTCCAAAGTGCCTGTTGTTCTTATGCCGCGTTATCCTTATTTTCGAAGAGAAGGTTGGCGGGGAAGGTGGGGTGATGCTTGTGTTTGGGTCCGTACGCATTCGCGATAGAGAAAAGTGAGCACGGACTGTGTTTTGGGTCTGTCCGTATTCGTATTTTTGTAGACGTGTTCATGCGGGAGATGTATACGTGAAGCGATCGTGCTCGTATACCTGTCAGCGAAGTCTGTTCTCATTTACATGCGTAGGCGTTATTGGGCGTGGGTGGCTGCGCGTTGGCGTGTTCGCTGTGGGGATCTGGTGTGTGGCCCAAGAAAGATAACCAGATGTGTCTGTACACCGTCAACAACCTTTGAGGACGAGTCCTTCTTTATAACCCTTTCTCAAAATGTCTAAATCAAAATCTGTCACCACGATAAAATGTAAAGATTAGAATAGACGAAGAACGCGAAAACGTATATTGCTGTCTCAGTCTTGCGCATAGGCTTTACATTTGCTGCTAAATGAATGAGCCTGTCTGCAGATTTCTTGTGGATATTACAACTAAATCATCTACCATGACTGTCGAAAAGGAAAGATGTCCGACCGACGACCGCCATCTGTATATAAAAGAGAAACACACACACACACACACACACACACTCACGCGCTCATGCACACACGCACACAGGCGCGCGCGCGCACGCACGAACACGCATACTGCATTGACGCACGATATAAGCAATGTTTCGCAGCAAGGCATAATATCTAAATGTAGAATCTAGTTGTGCATATGACGTCCATTGTTGGCGGCAGACGCGGCAGCGCTCCAGAGTGTCGGGAACGTGCCTGGCGAAGCATTTCTTAGCGAACCTTAGGTACTTTGAGCGTTGCTATCTATCTATCTATCTATCTATCTATCTATCTATCTATCTATCTATCTATCTATCTATCTATCTATCTATCTATCCGCCTACGTCCGGGTGCTCTCATGATCGCCTCCTTAGCTTGGTGTAGACCAAAATCGGCATGGGAGGGTAACAGGATTTGATGAATATAACTTTGGAGTCATGACATGAATAACGTGAAAATCCTGTCGCGTACGTCGTCAAACCCTTTCCTCCAGACACGTGTGGCAGATACCCGTTTACCACGGGCCGTGGTGTACGGGTATGCATCACAGGTGATTGACAGTTTATATCTACCCAGGAACGGCGAGAACAGACATTGGTAATTTGAGTGTGCGAGCATTAAGAAAAACGGATATCGGCAGCGTTGACCCGACGAATGGAAAGATAAGAATTAGGATCCCACCAGGAATCGAATCCAAGCATTCTGCGTGACAAGCAGGTATTCTACCACAGAGCCACGCCAGGTCTGTAAACTGGTTTGGAAAAACAGCCTATGCAGGCGTAATGCCGGCGCAACGTCAGTTTCGTTTCTGGTGCTGGCTATATATTTTTACAAGGAAGCAATAAACACTACATCTCTGTACTCCTACGACACAGGCGTCATATCTGATTAACGTCTGTGGTTCCAGTGTTGGCTCCGCTTTTATAGCAGTCTACTAAACGCTACATTTGTGTTCCTATGATTCAGCAAGCTATATTGAAGCATTGCTCAACCCCGCTGGAATACATTCACGAAAGTTACGTGTGATATTCACATGACTGTACCATAAAGTGCACTCAGTTTCGACAAGACTAAAGTATATGTACTCTAACGTGAGGGCTGACGTTACATCGCACCATAAGTTACCCCTTAAACGCCAGTGTTGTCGACGTGTCTGGTAAGCCCAGGATGTGCACGCAGCTATCACACTTGCAAAAAAAAGCACGTCGATCCCCCTCGTAACGCTTGGCTCAAAGCCATAAAATACAGCATAGAAGTACTCGCTGACTGCTTCGCATGAAACCGATTCCCACAACGCGTGGTGATCTGCCGAATTTTTTTCGTCTTTCTTTTTTTTTTCATTTTTTACGTTGCCTTATCAGCCCTGCCGAATATAGAGCAAGAATGTCTGAGATCACGTGTCAAGGTCGCTTTATGTATGTCGCGGTGTCTCGCGCAGAAGGGAAAAGAAAAAAAGGAAGGCGAGGAGGCGAGAGGCGTTTCGAGTACCGCGATCATTTCGCCGTGTACCGGTGTTCGATCGCAAACAATCGTTGAGCTACAGGTTTGAGCGCTGCGCGTCACGCCCAGAACCCTTGTTTTCGCTCGCACGGCGAAGCGTTTTCTTTTTGGCACGAGTCATTAGCCCCCACCTCGCTCGAAGACTCGTAACGACTAAGCCTTGCTCGCTTTCTCTTTTGCCCAAAGTAACTGAACGGTGTCCCTGAAACGATTGCTCGCTTTGCCTGGCGAAAATAAAAGAGGCGGGCACGGCTCACCTGCTGAACTCGCTCACCGAAGGTGACTTCGATCCATTTGTTTCTTCTGCATTTGTACAGCGCCAGAGGCCCGGCGTAAAAAAAGGAACGCTATCCTGCACCACCGTGCAAGCGGTACGTTGCAGAAGCAGCAGCAACAGACCTGCAGCGACGTGCTTCTCGAGCGATAAACGACAAGCCCAGAAATAAGCGTCATCGATTTTAATGATTCGCCCCCGACTCGAGAGCGAAACATCCGTACAGGAAAGGCTGGAGCGTGTGACCTTGAGCTTAGTCGAGCAGCTGCACCCTGTATTCGATGGGAGCTCGACATTTGAGCGAGATCTTAAAAACGTCCGTGGCTCGCTTAGCGCTGACGAAATATATGTAGAGACTGGTAAAAAACGAACAAGTTGACAAGTACACAGTAATTACGTGCTATATATATCGTGGTTTTTGAAATTTTCAGGAACTGAAGGCGACACTAATTCTTGACTTCGGTGGCTGGTAGTGGCGCTCGCATGTCGGAGTGCATGTGCCCTGCATGGTGTGTTCCTTGGGTTAACTGAGCTTCGCGCATCTCCGAGGCCACTCAGCAAGAAGCGCGTGATTGAGATCTGCTCCGCCAGGTGCCGCAACAATCCCAGCTGCTATATGGTAGATGAAGGAGGAAATCAATTGGAAGGGTATGAAGCGCTAGGTTACATCCGAAAGATAACAGCCGATTCGTTTAAAAAGGTCACCCAGGGGATTCCCCCGGTGAGTAAAAGTACGCAAAGGAGTGCAACCGACGAAGATGTAGTACTAGAGAATTTCAATTGGAAGAAAGCCGAAGGAAAAATTCCTAAGCGCACTACACCGGGCTTAGATGGGGTTCCCGTCAGCCTCATTAACGAACTCGGACATAACACTAAAGAAGCACTGCTGAAAGCCGTAGAAAAGTGCTTACAGGAGAGGGAAATATCAGACAGTTGGCGAAAAGGTAGAATGAACTTAATATATAAAGGCAGGGGAGAAAAGGATAACATTCGATCGTATAGACCGCTAACCATTACATCGGTGCTATACAGGTTGGCGATGCAGGCAGTAAAATTAAAAATAGAAGCGTGGGTGGAACAAAATGATATTTTGGGAGAACTTCAGAATGGATTTCGAATCGACAGGCGGTTAGACGATAATCTGTTTGTTCTTACTCAGTGTATAGAAATATCGAAAATAGAAAACAGGCCCTTATACGTAGCTTATCTAGATATTACCGGGGCGTATGACAACGTTAATCAGGAAATTTTGTGGGATATACTGGAAGAAGTGGGCATAGGTGACGACTGTACACGGCTTTTGAGGGAATATACCGAGAAAAATACAGTTTGTATAGAATGGGAAGGAATAAGTAGCAAGGACAGCGTTGAAATTAGCAAGGGGCTGAGAGAGGGATGTCCTTTGTCCCCGCTGTTATTCATGCTGTACATGGTGAGGATGGAAAAAGCGCTAGAAGGTAGCAACATTGGATTTAATTTGTCACACAAACAGGTCGGCACGATGGTTGAGCAGAAGCTTCCAGGTCTATTTTATGCTGATGATATTGTCTTATTTGCGGACAGTCAAGATGATATACAGCGACTGGCAGATATATGCGGAAGGGAATGTGAGGCTCTAGGACTAGAATTTAGTGCAACAAAATGTGGATTGATGGTATTCAATGATCACGAAGACCATGCGGTCTTTATACAGGGCCAAAAAATACCGAGGGTAAGCGAGTACAAGTACCTCGGAGTATGGGTAAATGAGGGGGATAGATATATGGAGGTACAAGAGAAAGCATCGGTAGCAAAGGGAAAGAGGAATGCTGCAATTATGAAGCACAGAGCTTTATGGGGATACAATAGGTACGAGGTGCTTCGTGGGCTGTGCAAGGGTGTGATGGTCCCGGGGCTTACATTTGGGAACTCAGTGGTGTGCATGAAGTCAGAGGTACAATCAGGAATGGATGTAAATCAAAGGACGGTGGGCCGCCTCGCGTTGGGCGCTCACGGGAAGACGACAAATGAGGCTGTAAAGGGTGATATGGGATGGACAGGCTTTGAAGTGAGGGAAGCTCAGAGCAAAATGAGATTCGAAGAGAGGCTGAGGAAAATGAAGAAGAGTAGATGGGCAGAGAAGGTTTTCAGGTATTTGTATAGAAAAAGTGTTGACACGCAGTGGAGAAAAAGAACTAGGAGGCTCACCAGTAAATATACGGCTAGCAGTGCGGGCGATATGGCAACAAGGAGCATTAAGCGGAAGGTCAGAGAGGCGGAGAGGACTTATTGGATGGCAGCGATGGAAAAGAAGCCGGCTCTGAGTAACTACCGAAAGGAAAAAAAGGAAATAAGGAGGGAAAGGTTTTATGATAATTCAAGGGGAAGCGTTTTACTGTTTGAAGCAAGGTCGGGCTGCCTTAGAACGCGTAGTTATAAAGCGAGATTCAGTAACGAAGAAGAACAATGTACATGCGGCGGGGGAACTAAGGAAACGATGGAACATGTACTGATTGAATGTGGCGATATTCACCCAGGTATACGTGTGGGACGAGTCTACATGAAGCCTTGGGTTTTAGGGACAACAATGGAAAGCTGAACATGTCCGCGATAGAAATAAGTAAGAGACGGTTAGAGTATTGGTGGCAGAAAAGTAGAGATAAAGAACAAAAATAAATAATGGGGGAATAAATAAGGTCATTCTGCCTTAAGAGACAGAGAGATAGACCGTGAATTTGTATTTTTTGGTATAATAACATAGATTTAATTAATGTAGATAAGGTATTAGGCCAACATGAAACAAGGAAGCTTTTTTTTTTTTTTCGAGCCTGGTGGCAGACATGTCACCGCCCCGTTACAAAGGGGACGCTCATAGCATCCATCCATCCATCTATCCATCCTCACAGGGAAACCGTCCTCTCTTTCAATGACCTCACTCAATTAATTTCCGTTATTCTTGACATTTAATTGGTCCTTATCTTAAGGACTTATGTTCCAATATCTTGTGTGTCCAATATACCTCGTATCTGGAACCAAGGCCATCGACTGCGTGCCAAATTTATTCCTTAAAAACACATTTTCTGAATATCCAGAAAGCCGGAAGTGAGTGCTCGACCGGAAGTGCAGGGAAAAGAAACAAGAGTGACACACGTTCCTCTTGACATTAGTAATAATAATTTCTGGAGTTTTACGTGCCAGAACCACGATATGATTATGAGAGACGCCGTTGTGGAGGGCTTCGGAAAGTTTGACCACCACTTCTGCATCAACTCGGGGCTATCCAGAGGGCCCGCGACGCGGCGGTGAGGCTCGGCCTATCCCTCCGGAGGTGGGAGCAGCCCGCTGTTCTACCGCCTTGAGCGATAGCGTTCCTCAGGACCTAAATAAAGTTATCTGTCTCTCTGTCTGGGGTTCCTTAACGTGCACTTTAATCGAAGTACACGGGGCCTTAAGCATTTTCGCCTCCAGCGAGAATGCGAGCGACCACCAGGGCCGAGATCGAACCCGCGACCTTCGGTTCAGCAGCCGAGAACCTTAATCACAAAGAGAAAGAAGGACCTTCAGCTCTGTACTGCTACCGGATGTTGAACTTGCACTATTGCGGCAATGTGTACATGCAACGCGTGCACCCACTCTCGTAGTCGGTTATGATCGGACCTTGACAGCCGATACAAAGACCCTTATGGAAAAAGGCGCGTGGTTTTGCCGAAACAAGTTACGGGGTGGATTAGTCATCGAGCAGGGGCTGTCGCGTGACGCAGAGGCTACTTCATAAGCCTTTGCTCGCCTGAAGGATTAAAGGTTGTAGATGAGTGCTCGGGTAGGACGGTCTACAACTTTTGCCCGCTGTGTTCTTCCTGTGTTTTTGTCGCTGGAAAGGGCTTAGCTAACACGGGTGAAGGAGATGTCAGTTGCCTTCCACGCCGACGCTCTTGCAGTTGTACATAACACACGCATGCGACGCTATTTACATAGTAGAACCACTTACATTACCGGTACGTGTATGCTAATTAACGGCTCTGTTATTTATGAGAAATTGCGCTACAAAATAAGAAATGCTACCTATATATTCTCAATTCAACAGCTATATTCCTCCAATCGCATCGTTCCTTCAATAAAGCTAATTGCTTTCTCTGCGAGTACAGCTATCCACCCGCATTGACAATCACCCATAAATAGTATCCGCACGTCCAGGAACCGTCACTACACCGTTCCTATACAAGACTTTGTTAGGGCACTCTAAGAGCACGCCTCGGACAAACCTTTGTCGCCGCAGTCGATCCGCAGTTGAACGGTCTCGCACACAAACACGAGCGCGATAGAAGTACAAATCCTCGCAAGAAATCTATTCTGGGCGCAGCGGGAGCCCTGAGACGACAAGTGGTGCAAAAGCTATACGGGCAGAACTATAGCCCCGTACCAGTATACTGCCGCTACGACCGCATCTGTCGGTCTCAAAACGGTGCGAAAGGAGAGCCCGGGAACGGTTCGATTTCGCTCGGCGGGGGATCTTCATTCCGTCAATATACAGTACTCGCTTTCTCTCCTGCCCGGCGTTTACGCCGCAATTCGATTTCCATTTCCAGTCAGGTCTTAGTCTGTATACTCCCAATCGCCCTTCGTCCCACTTGTTCGTTTTCCTTCTCTTCACTTTTTTTTTGTTTGTTTCCTTCGTTTCTTCCACTCCACGGTTTTAGGGAAGAAAGGATGGAGAGGATTCTGAATAGCTCCGAAGTTCGAATCCAAAGCGAGCATTGGTGCACGCTTTTGCGCGACTTTGCTTCGTTGCTTCTTTATTCCTCCCGAAGCAACAAGGAAAAAAGACGCTAAACGCTATTACCTCCCAATTTTCTTGTTGCGTGCAATTGTTTTCGTATTATTTATATTTTACTGGCCCGGTTGCGCCTCCTTGGGAAGACAGCCCGATTGCTCGTGTGGCCAATGATTGCGAGTCCCATCTTGATCTACACAGCTGCGTTTTTCTGGTAGAGCCACGATTGAAAAGAAAAGGTAAAGGTGCACGGACGAAATGATAGACCTGGAAGAAATGAAGATATTGCGAAGCTATAGCAACAAAGATACGAAGACGCAGCAGCGAGAACTTCGTGACGCAGAAAAAGCTACGGTTGTAGCTATAACCCTCGGCTGCTGGGTGTATCGATTTTGCTTTTTATCGGCGACAATATCTATATTCTATCTTTCACGTCGGTATTTGTGATAGCACATTCCTTGATTTGAAGAGGGGTCGCTGTTTGTGTGTGTCCGAGAAAGCTTCCCGTTTCCTGAGTTTGGGAACGATGGCGATGCCTTTATTTCTTCCTGATGCTATACCTCGGGGAAAGTTGTAACATCCGGGTGGGCATTCCTGAAATCGACTTGCCGGAGTTAGGTACGTTACTGCCATTTTTTCTTTCGTGCCCTGCTTTGTGACGGGCTTTCGTCGAGTGAAAGCAAAACATTATTCAGTAAGTTTGGGATGAACATGGCGCTTCTGTGAACAATCAGCTATAACCCCGGGGAACGCTTTTCTTTCGATAGTGCGGAGTGTTTATTCCGGTGAGAAATTGCCAGACCTCGTATGTAATGAATAACATTAGCTGTGTGCATGTATATAATCGAAAATTTTGTATGTGTGTGTGTATTAAGGTCAGCAGCTTCACTTCTTGTGACTATAGGTGAACTGGAGAGAGCGGTGGAACTTGCGCCGCCCTCTTGGCTGCTGCCGCGAGAAACCTTAAAAGCCACACAGTCACAAAATACCGCTCAGATTCCACTTTAGCAATGACCCATACACTTTTTATTCGCTTCAGTTTACGCCTAGCAACATCGACTTACGGAGCGCATCGTACACGAGTCATTCTCGAGGGCCGTCGTTGTCCTACAGAGCATGTACAAATTAAGTTACGTGTATCCGCCGCTAGGAGGACCAGAGCACTTTAGTCAGTGTTCTTCCTTTGATAAATTCCAGGCGCAGATGACGGCTCGTTTAAGGGTCGTCATGACCCTTAGTCTCAGGATAGATAGAGAGGGAGAAATATGTAATGCGGAAAGGCAGGGATGTTAACCGGAAAACAAACATCCGGTTTTGCTACCCTGCACTGGAGAAGGGGATACAGAAAAGTGAACAAGATAAGAATGAGGGAGGTAGGGAGGTAAGCAGACTACATATGCTTACATACGCGCTGCGAGTATGTATGTGTACGCCTATGTACGGCTGCGGTCGCTTCATTTGCTGCAATAACGGTAAACTTGTCGTCGGAGCTTGAGTGTTTTGTGAAGAATGATCGTCGTGTACTATGCCGTCAACGGCATATTATATTAACCTCCGTAGAAATCTGACTGGAGCGACAAAAGTGTAGGAGTGAGTGAGTGAGTGAGTGAGTGAGTGAGTGAGTGAGTGAGTGAGTGAGTGAGTGAGTGAGTGAGTGAGTGAGTGAGTGAGTGAGTGAGTGAGTGAGTGAGTGAGTGAGTGAGTGAGTGAGTGAGTGAGTGAGTGAGTGAGTGAGTGAGTGAGTGAGTGAGTGAGTGAGTGAGTGAGTGAGTGAGTGAGTGAGTGAGTGCCGACTCGCGCTTTAATCAGGAGCAGAAAATATCAGTAGTAGTAACATGAAGTCTTGTCTGCACAGCAAGGGTTTCAATTTATTCTGCGGTACCATTATGTTGCAAGTGAAAGCAGTTCTTTGACATCCCAGAAATATCAAGACTCATGAGGCCTGCAACGTTGCATCCTTGGAAAGAGAAAGTAAATAGCGTTGTTATAGCGCTAAGAAACACGAATTACAAATTGCAACACAAATAACAGCTTTGAATAAACAGAAAAATGTTCTTTATCAGCGGACAAAACGGTAAGAAAGCTGGAAAGGTTACGCAGCACCGATGCAAAGTGTTCCACCCAATCGAGCGGCGAGCTGTTTACGGCACGCATGCCGTCAGAGCCAGCGCACGCTGCACATTATGGAGAGGCAACGTCCTTGAGTTTACCCAGCGCTCGCGGCAACTATTCGCTCGTCGGCGTTGACAGCGCGAGTGGCACCTAAGAACCTGTCAGCGCTTGTCACAATAAAAGCCGATACGAAGGTGACGGCACTTCACTGAAAATATTGCCGCTCCTTGAGTGCGTTTGTTCAACTTCGCAAGGTATTCGCGGAAGGAACGGTGCCTTGCCTTCTACGAATTGTTTGCATTGGCGCCCCCATCCTTTTTTTCGTTTTCATGACATGTTGTGCTGGTACTCGTCTTCCTGTTATTCGGCTGTCAGAACGTTCTTGTGCTGTGCCACCGCTTTCTCTCCGCGCTCAAATTATTAACTCGTCCCGACTTCTCGTACGTGGAAAGTTAACTGTTGATTGGCGCGGCGATCGGAAGAGAGTGAGAAAACTAGCAAATACTGAAAATGAAAAAAAAAATTTGCACACGCCCGTGATGACAAATGACAGCGTAACACCGTCTCTCTCCCTGTCTCTCTTTTTTCTTTTTATGAAGTACAGATATTCAGGACGTCGAGGGATATTTACGTAACCGGCTGCAAAGACGATTAATACGCCGTTGGATGGCGTGGAAACTAAATCATACTGCTACGATCATTTTAGAACCGAACGACTTTCCAAGATATCGTTGCACGCGCATCAGTGGCACTGGCGCGTGCTGGCGTTTCAAACGTGCAGTCTGTATGGCTCATGCGAACAAAACGTGGGACCTGCGTGACGTCATCACGAGACGTGCGACAACGACAGGCCATGCTCGTGCTCTTTTCTGCGCGAAACCTCGAGTGAACTAGATAGGGCGCACACTTATTTCTTTCCTCGAACGTCGTCGCAGATCGAATCGTTGTTAGTTCTAGCAACAAGCGCAGATGGATAACGCGACAATTCGACGGGAAACACAGGAAAGGTTCACACAAGGCAGAGAGCTACGGGAAAGATTCACACACAACAGAGCGCATGTGTGTCCCGTCGAATCGTAGCACTATCCATCGATAATCACGTTATACCGACACGCCCAGTCCGCAACCTTAGCTTGTTCTTACCTTCTGTAATATAAGCCCAGGTCAATGTCTTACCACTAGGCGCTTAAAAGGGACCATGTCTGTTTTCTGCTGTTAACGCCATACTGACACAAGCGAATAAACAAGCGTACGTAAAACACACAGAAAAGCACGTTTACTTCCGACGCGGAATGCTCTTACGTGAAAGAAGCAAACTGTCAGATAGGAAGTTTACATCACAGTCCTTCTCTAAGTTCTTTATCTTTCTCTCTCTCTCTCTCTTGTTCCTTCGTTTTTCTCATCTCTTACTATCTGGGCGCGTGTATGCAGTGTGCTGCAAGGCTTGTTTTGGTTCTCTCAACTTTTTTCGTTATCGAGTCTATCCCTTGGACGCTATACTCTCTGGACGAGACCTCAGGATGAGGCATCAACACCGGAAGTCGCGCCTAATGCCTTCCATTAAAGCATACAGTGCCCACCCGAGGACACGCCCAATACGTGAGCATCGCGGTCGTTTTCGCCAGTGACCTCGGCGGCACCTCGTCCAAGTGCGCGAGGGCTGAGAATCGCGGGGGAGTCGGTGTACATAACAGCGAGGCCAAGTGAAGGTTCGGTGCAGTGTGGCGGGAAGCTGGCTCCTTTATCAGATGTGAGCACTTGAGCTCCGATAATAAGCGAAGCGATCGCCGCGGCTGTGCGCATTCACTGCAGTTTTTCACGACGTGATTCTCGGGTTCGCGGCTATACGTTGGTGCTCCCGAACACCTTGTTTATCGCGTCATTCGTGCGAGTGCTGTTGAGACGAGTGTGATCCGTCCGGCGTCATCGTCCACTATACGTGTGATCGTTTCCTTCGTTTGTCAATGCGACGTCTGTCGCATCCATCTACGCCTGAAAATTTTACACACGTTGGTTTGTCGCAACATCGAATGTCACACAAGTCCTCCGTAAATTCTGACACGAGCGGGAGACCGCGTTCTTCATTCAAATCATCGTCCCTTTTGTACAATTAGGGACTCCCGTTAATAATAATAATAATAATAATAATAATAATAATAATAATAATAATAATAATAATAATAATACTTTTTCTTTCTGCCTCCAGAATTACAGGGACTGGGGAGCTGCCGAAAAAGCTGTACAGCCTAAATACATTTTTGACAAAACGTTTTTTGAACCAGCCAGTGCATATTCCTTCATTGGGCACGATCGAAATAGTGTACACAGTGTATAGTGAGGACAATTACTAATTCCTGTAGAAACGCATGAACTTATTTTAAGGCGACTGCGTTAAAGAGCCGTTGTCGCAGGAATTCCGGCGGAGGTGTCGGCGGCGGTGTCGGCGTCTCTGGTTGTGAGCGAAAATTCGGCGTTGTCGCTGAGCGAAAAATCGTGATGGATGCAAAGAATAAAAATCAGGGGTTCGAGCCGGAACCTAAACCACGCAATATGCGTGGCAGTAAAGTTTTTAACTACAGAGCCACGCCAGTGCTTGAAACTGCTTCAGAAAGAAAAAAAACTCTATAGATGCCTCATGTGTTGCAAGCAGTCGCCTAGACGCATGTAATATTGGGTGACGGAAGCTCGGAATCGCACCACGCGTCACACCGCGTGGATTGCGCAAACAGTGGGTGGTTCAATGGCCCACCCATTACAAAGTGCTCAGGCATAATTTATCATCAGCATCAGCAGCAGCATCAACAAGGTGTGCAGCTGCGTAGGTGCGCGAATTGCCTTACGGACGCATATTGGGTACTTCGCTACTTCGCAAAATGATTGATTATGGCGTGGTGGTCACTTCGCAACAGAGCTTGCAGTAGATATTCTAGGAGCGTTTAAAACAAGCCGACGTTACGCGCACAGATGTTTCTTTACTCGCGGCACAGTTCAGGCGTCCACAAAGAAACGAAGCGTAGCAAGCGAATGAGAAGCCGATGCGAACGCGACCCCATTACGCTGTCACGTTCCACTCTTAAAGGTGAAGCTTAAACGTCCTGCAATATTTTCGACCTCTCATCCGGTGTTTAGACCTCTGCTATACGCGCACAGTCGTCGGGCTAACGCAGCGCGCGTCTTCAAGAAGATTATCAGGCAGGGTGAACTATGAAGACCACTGCTGTTACATCACCATTTATGGCTACGCGCATAATTACCAAGACTATACCTTTAGCATAAGAGGATTGTATATGCATTAAGGTAAGGATTAGCGTGATCCTTAATAAGGCTTAACATTTAAGAGAAGCAGCCTAGCCTTCTGCATGAGCGCGGCTGAATGGTAAGAACCTACAAGAAGCGCAGAATATAGCAAGTGTGTAGTGGGAACGCTAAAGATCAATACGCCGGGAAAACGATCGTTCTCTTCAAAAATGTACCGTGAAGGTTTTATTTGACTGAAAAAAAAAAGGTCAACAAGCAACACGTTTAGATAAGATGCAGGCATGCAACAATATGTCTCGGCAACGACGCGTCAAAATACGTGCAGCTGCGTAATGTGTTATTCTTACGTTGACTTGGTTATTACAGCTGCGCACGCTATTGTTTCAGAGCGCCATCGATGGCAGGTGCTTCTACGTGTTCGGCACGGTATTGACAATACGTTGATTCCCATATTACTTTAATTCTACTTTCTCGCTATTAACAAATCATACCAGAACAATTAGTCACGCACGTGTGGAGTGACGCGATCGCGTAATAAGCGTACTTCGCTGCCGTGGAACCGCACGTCACAAGGTATTTCAATCAAAGTTTGTCGATGAACCGTAAAGCAATATGTTTAAGAACTGCTGAAATGGAAAACCTTTCTCCTGAATAATAACGAAGGTTGCTCTGAAAAACGGGCTGGATATAAAAGGAGACATTCTAGGCGCGTATTTACTGCCTAAGTATATCGTGATCTTATGCATAATCTTCTTTTTGAGCTTGTTTCTAGAGCTTTCGTACTGGAGGGCATCGAATACAAATAACAGCACGAACTTCTGTCCTGTCGTTTGTGTCCTCTGTTTTCATGAGCACATCCAAGTTAGTATTCGCTATGCTCTCAAGCATAGACGGTGTATTGAGACGGTGTATTGAGTAGATGTCTGTTTACATGTCTGAAACGTATACTTGTGACGTTTGCACGTTTTGTAACGTTAATAGGTCCCTACCAAGTGTTTAGAGACAAGTGTTAAGATACGAGTGTTTAGATACTTACAAACAAGTGTTTAGATACTCCGACAGAGGTGACATCAGTGAGTTCAAGAGACAACACCCTCATCGACGGAGTGTCTCGTCACCCGGTGTACTTCTTACATGCACTCGTAATGGTCTTTGCTGTAGCAGCAAAAAAAAAAGAAATATTGAAACACTGTCTCACTTACAGACGAGTACCGGCGGGAGTGGCGAACACGCGCGAAAGTTGACTCTTCTTTTCGATTGCATGCCAACGCGGTATTTGTCGTTCAGGCGCTTGCGACAGCATGTGCGAAACCAGAATTCCTGTGTAATCCGACTCCGTGTCTTCTCGACACTTACACGGCCTGGCTCTTAAGGTAGTGTACATGCTTGAAAGCCTGTGCAACGAAAATGCGATCGAAACTAAACAACATAAAAATCTACTACAGTTGGCTTGCTCTGTTCTCTGAATATATATGAGAAATACCTGCCTTCTTGAGAACAAAAAGAATAAAACGTACGAGGTGTAAGCACACTTTTTTTTTCTGTATTTTCGCATACTTTTCAATCTTGACCCCTCTTTTGAATATTATCTGTAAATGTACGTTTTGCAAAATCCAAAATCCAGTTTAGCAGACTCCGTGCGTTACCGTGACGTGTTGGAAAGATGACAACAACACCTGCAGTCTAGCCGTAAGCGCTTCAGTAAAGTTTGAATAACGTTTTATGCCAGTGCTTCAGCACCGCCAACGCATAAAATACGTTGCGTCACCTTGCCAATAAACAGATGCCTTCAGAAAAGCGAAGAAAACATTCTGCGGAATATAGCGGGCTTTTTATGTGCTGATAAGTATTTGCACCTTTCGACTTTTACCCCCTTTCTTAACTTGAACGTCCTGGGAATGCACATAAATTCGCATGGATCAAGACACAGATCGCATGTGTAAATCGCTGCAAGCACTAAAGTCTTCGTAACGATGCTCACAGACCATATTTATTTGTATATGTATACCTGTGAACGTTACACAATTACTGATCACCAGACACAAAAACAAAACAACACAAAAAAATCGAACGGGACATCCTTACTCACATTTGGTCGTTCTGCTTATTCTTATAAGCCTCTAGCACACGCGAGGCCACTTCCCGCGGACTGCAGTCGGAAAATGGCATTAAAATCGTCGTCGACGTGGCTTTTGCGCATTTCACTGATCATGAACCAGTTTGCTCGAAACCACTTGTAACACTCATTTTCACTGCACACATTTCACGTCACTCTCATTGGTTGGTTGGTAACAACTTTATTGATGGTCCGGCAGAGCTTTCGCCGACTGGGCTTTAGGTCTCCCACGTGGGCACGTCGAGGCCTTGCCTCACCGCCGCCTCGCGGGCCTGCTGGACAGCCCAAGGTTGGTCGCCGAGGCTGGGGCTGCGCAAGGCAGCGGCCCACCGCGGCGGAAGGGTTCCGGAGTTAGCACCTAGCGGGTTTTTGTCACAGTACCAGAGCATGTGATTTAATGTGGCGACCTCAGTGTGGCAGACCTTGCATATATTTGTCGGGTATGTATATGGGTAGAGTCTGTTACACTGTGCGGGGTTGGGGTACGTGTGCGTCTGCAGTTGTCTGAGGGCCGCCGCTTGCGTCCTGTTCAGCTTGTCGCTGGGCGGAGGAAAGGTTCGGCGGGCCAGGTAGAAGACCTTGGTAATTTCATTATAGCTGGTCAAGCGGTCTTTGGCGTTGCCCCATAGACGACGGTCGCCGGTGCGGTTTGTGAGCTCGCGCGCCTTGGCGTGTGCCGTCTCGTTCAGGTTGCGTTGAGTCTCTGATACCTCTCCCATGTGAGCCGGAAACCAGATGAGCCTGGTCTGACATTCTACCGCTCGATGGACTTGGCTATTGAGTAGGATTCGGGCCGCTCGTCTCGAGATCCATCCTTTGGCGAAGTTTCTGATTGCTTGTCTCGAGTCGCAGATGACCGTCGTGCACGTCGGATCCGTGAGTGCGAGCGCCACCGCCACTTCCTCCGCTTCTTGTGCGTGCTCGCACGGTATACTTGCCGATATTCTCGTTTGGCCTTTCCAATCGACGACCGCGACCGCGAATCGTGAGCGTTCTGCGTATTCAGCGGCGTCAACGAACCGCGCCCCCATTTCGTCTCCGTAAGTGTGGAGGAGAACTCTGGCCCTGGCCACTCTTCTGCCTTGGTTGTGCTCCGGGTGAACGTTCCGTGGAATTGGGTCAACCCTTAGCGTTTGCCTGATCGTGTCTGGAACGGCGGCTTTCTGGCCTTGTTGTGTGTGGTAACGAATGCCGAGACTTTCCGTGATCTGGCGTCCCGCTCTCGTGCTCGACAGTCTTTCTAGTTGTGAAGTGCGCTGCGCCTCGGCGATTTCGCTGAGCGTGTTGTGAAGCCCAAGTTGAAGCAACAGGTGCGTGCTGGTAGACTCGGGTAGCCCCAGAGCTATCTTGTACACCCTGCGGATGAGGACGTCGATCTTGGCTTCTTCTGCCTTGTACCAGTTGTGGAATGCCGCGACGTACGCAATGTGGCACATGACGAAAGAGTGTATAAGTCGTATGAGACCTTCTTCTCTCATTCCGCTTCTTCTGCTAGTAACCCTCTTGAGGAGTCTCATGGCGTTAGTCGTTTTGTGCTTTAGCTTAGCAAACGTTTCGCCGTTGACGCCGTTGGCCTCAATTATCATGCCAAGGACCCTTATGCTCTTTACTATCGGGATGGTTGCTCCGATGCTCGTGTGCAGCCTGATCTCTTCATATTCTTGCCTAATTGTCGCCGCCCTCCCACCGCCCCCGAGTGGTCTACCCCTTTGCGTGGGGCGGTAGAGTAGGAGTTCAGACTTTTTCGGGGAGCATCGTAGCCCTGTTCCCACGAGATGGTCCTCTATAGTGTCGATTGCTAGTTGTAGCGCCGTTTCGATGTGGCCGTCGCTGCCTTGGTGCACCCAGATGGTAATATCGTCAGCGTATATTGTGTGCCGGACGTCTTCCAGTTTTTGCAGTTTTTCCGTGAGCCCGATCATGACCAGGTTAAAGAGCGTGGGCGAGATGACCGATCCTTGCGGGGTGCCGGTGCTTCCCAACGTCTGCTCTGCTAGCTCGAGGTCTCCCGCCACTAGAATGGCTCGTCTGTCCGTCAAGAAATCTCTAACGTAGTTGTACGCGCGCAAACCGAGGTTTAGCCGTGATACCTGGTGTAATATCGCCGAGTGCGCGATCTTATCGAACGCGCTCTCGAGGTCGAGGCCAAGAATTGCTCTGGTCCCCCTCGTCTTGCCATCGAGCACGTGGTGTTTCAGCTGTATCATTGCGTCTTGTGTGGATAGCTGTGGGCGGAATCCTATGATCGACGGTGGATATGCCTCTTTCTGCTCCAGATGGGCTTGCCAGCGGTTAAGCAGAGCGTGCTCCATGGTCTTGCCGACACACGACGTTAGTGATATGGGGCGAAGGTTGTCGAGGCTCGGCGCTTTACCCGGTTTTGGGATAAGGATAATTCTCGCAGTTTTCCACTGTTGCGGGAGGCTACCGCGCTGCCAGCAGTCGTTGATGTATTCCGTCAACTGTTCCACGGATCGGTCGTCGAGATTCTTCAGGGCGCGATTGGACACCCGGTCGGGGCCCGGCGCCGATCTGCTGTTGAGATTGTGCAGTGCCGTCCTGATCTCTTCTACGCTAAAGTCCTTATCCAATTCCTCGTTCGCGTCACCCTCATACGGGCGGTGTTGCACGGACGAAGTGTGCGGCACGTACTTCGCCCGTAAACGGGCTGCCACCGCATTTTTACCATGCTTGTCGAGCTCCTTATGTAAGAGACGTGCAAGACAGTCCCTCTGGTGGGACTTAGCCTTCGTTTCGTCCAGCAGGTACTTGAGCAGGTTCCACGCTTTCCCGTTGTGTAGCTGCCCGTCCACTGCATTACATAACTCGTCCCATTGCTGGCGGGTGAGCGTGCGGCAGTGTTCCTCGATGTTGCGGTTGATCTCCGCTATTTTCTTTCTGAGTCTCCGATTGAATCTCTGTCCCTTCCATCTGGCCAGGATTGAGTTCTTCGCCTCGATGAGATGCGCCAGGCGGCTGTCCATCCTGTCTGTTTCGACCTCAGTTTCGATTGTCTTGGTTGACGCTTTTGTGTCCGCGACCAGTGAGCGGGTCCATGCTTCGATGTCCGTGATCTTATCTTCTGTAGGCACTTGTTGCCCTCGTTTCTTTCTAAAATCTTCCCAGTCGGTCCAATCAAATTTGCGTTTACTGCCCTGCGTTTGTCCGGCGTCGGGACATGGATTTCTATTATCATGTGGTCACTCCCCAGGTCGGCGGACGTCTTTTTCCACGTGATGGCTGCCACGCCGGCATTTCTGACGAACGTCAGGTCCGGAGTCGTGTCCCTGGTGGTGGAGTTGCCTATTCTCGTCGGGTGCGCTGGATCCGTAATTAACGTGAAGTCTAGTTCCTGCGCGTCTTGCCCGAGTTGTCTTCCCTTTGCCGTGCTGTATCCGTAACCCCACGCCGTGTCTGCCGCATTGAAATCACCTCCTGCAATAAGCGTCCGGGACCCGGCAATCTTGAGCGTCTTCTGAAGCAACGCCCGAAATCGTTGGCGCAGTTTCGACGGGCTGCTATAGACGTTCAGTAGGAATATGCTTTCTTTCCTCCGCTTAGTCGGCACTAATTTGATGAGAGCGTGTTCCATCTGGACGCCGCTTAGTTCGTGGTCAACGAATGTGAGACGCTTCCTTACGAGCGTGCATAGACCCCTTCCCTCAATTTTGCTGCTGTGCGCTTTGTAGCCTGTTAAAGTAACCGCGTTTGTAAGCGTTTCTTGCAGTAATATTACGTCTGGTTTTCGTGTTGAATGCCTGATGTGTTGCTGTAGAACTGCCTTTTTGCCGGCGAAGCCGCGGCAATTCCACTGCCATATTACTATCCCTTGATTAGCGTTGGCCATGATGCGGGTTTAAGGTACCCGGCTGCCCTTGATGGGTGCTCGGTCCCGCATCGCTGCTCGCCGTTACGTTTCCGTGTTGCGTAAATACGGGGTGATTCATTGTCATCTGCATGTTTCCCTCGAGGTTAGTGGTCCTGTTTGCGAGCCCGAGGACTGTTGCGTGTAGTGTCTCAATGTTGCTTTGCATGGTGCGTAGCATTTTCTTGATGTCTATAATTTCCGCTTGTACCTGGCTCTCGGAGCCTCCCGCGTAGGCTTCTGGTTGCATCGCCCGT
The DNA here is from genome assembly GCF_013339695.2 of Rhipicephalus sanguineus. NCBI lineage: Eukaryota > Metazoa > Arthropoda > Arachnida > Ixodida > Ixodidae > Rhipicephalus > Rhipicephalus sanguineus. The sequence goes on along the minus strand of NC_051177.1, from coordinate 73,105,524 downwards.
TTTTTCGGAGCCGGTGCGCCCGCGTCTGATTTTAATATATATATATATATATATATACATATATATATATATATATATATATATATATATATATATATATATATATATATATATATATATATATATATATATATATATATATATATATATATATATGTAGCGATCCACATCGCTAACGCCAGCAAGGAGGGGCCAAGAAAGAAGAAGAGGACGACGAGGTTAAAAATGTCTCAATAAACCGATGCAGTCGCATGGTCTGCATAAAAACTTTACATTGGCGTAGTCGAGGTCAAGAACCTGCAAATGAAGATCAAGTTCGACTTCACTCGCCATCAGGAGCGGCCTCTCATCGTGGGCTTCCAGGCAGAAGGCCAGCGATACGTCGAGTTGCAGGAGGGCACTACAACTCCGAGTCTTCTGCAGACGATTGCCAATCTCGCCGGAGCTACCGTTGATGGCCTCGTCACTCAAGGTAGTGTGACTGTGAGCATGCCTCTTGAAGATTTGGCGCCTCACTTGCTAAATGCTCCGCCGGCGTTTGAAATACGAACACCAACAAGCGGCACTCATTGCAACACTTCAGGTGTCATTAACGCATTACTCGAAATGCAAAAGCTATATATGACACAGCAGGAGCAGCTTTTAGGACTTCTTGTTGAAGCTGCAAATACGAGGGACAAGAAGGACGTTTATGTGAGGCCTGAGGTGTTTGACGGCAATTCGTCAAGCGCCACTGTATGGCTGGATTTTTACGAATATGCCTGTACCAGAAACCAGTGGACAAGCGATGAAGACCGCATATTTAATATGAGGCATTTTCTCTGTGGGAACGCACGGAAGTGGTTTGACTTGCAAATAATATCTCATGCATGCACTTCTTGGGCAGCATGGAGGAAAAGCTTTGCAAGTGCTTTCGAGATGAATCCTGTAGAGCTTTGGAATAGTGCCCTTATCTACAGACAGGGATGCACTAACATCAGGGAGTATGTTTTAGAAAAGTGGCGGTTACTTCGTGTAGCTGACCCAACATTGGCGGACTCGTCAATCGTTGCTCTTGTCATGCATGGTATGACAAGGTATTACCAAAGGCAGATGCAAGCAAGGTCGATCGCCTCTATGGACGAGCTACTCTTGGCATTGAAATATACAACAGCCCCAGAATATAGCACACTTGATAAGGCGACAAATATAAGCATAGATGATTACCGTGTCGATAACACATCGTCATGGAAGGCAGCTCATAATGTCACTCAATGTAGCCATCATCCCAGTGTGGGATTATGTGAGCGGTGTCAATACTTGACTCAAGAAAGATGCACTGTTGAGGAAACAGTATTTCTCACGAAGACTGGAATACTGAGTGTCCCGATGTTAGTCAATGGCCGAATTCTGTCAGTTTTGATTGACACTGGCGCTTCTGTCAGTTTAATCAACGAGAGCCTAGTCAAGGCTAGCAACATTGTGCATGGAAAATCTATTCGTGTGTGCGGCTACGACGGCTCTTGTAGAGAATATTATAGATGGACAGAAGTTTACCTAGAGTATGAAGGCGAGAAATTCAAGGTTGAAGCTATGGTAGTTCCCAACGTCAACTTTGATTTTATCTTATCAAGGCCTGATATGACACGGATGAAAGTTAATATCCTCTGGAACGATGTGGTGACGGTTGGGACGGAGTGCGGCAAGCTTCATATTGCTCATAGGGCTGATCGTAAACCATCTTCCGGAGAAGATGTACCGTTGATGTTTCCAGAGCTTCTGTGCATTGGTTCTTACCCGGAAGCCACAACGGTCATTGAGGTACCCTTCTTATTACGCGACAGCACTATCGTCAAGAGAAAGCCATATAGCCTCAGTCACGACAAGAAAGTCTGGTTGAAGCAGGAACTCCAAGGGATGCTGGAAGCGGGAATCATCAGACCTTCAACTTCATCCTTTGCTTCGCCCATTACAATTGTCCCGAAAGAAGATGGGTCATTTCGTCTATGCACGGATTATAGACTAATAAATAAACAAACTGATCTTTTCCCCTATCCAATGCCAAGAATTGATGAAATCATTGACGAGACTGGGGGATGTCAATGGTTTTCCCGCATTGACTTGTGTAAAGGCTACTGGCAGGTGCCGCTGAAAGAAGATACGAAAAAGTTTACCGCATTTGTCACCCCTTTCGATATCTATGAATACAACAGACTACCCTTCGGATGGAAAAACTCTGGAGCATGGTTTCAGAAGATGATGAATGGAGTCCTCAAGAACTTCATCGGCATATTTTGTAATGTGTATGTGGATGATATCATCGTATACTCAAGAACACGGGAAGATCATGGAGAGCACCTAGAGAAAGTCCTTGAGGCACTTAGCGCTGCTAGACTAAAAATCAACATAAAGAAGAGTGAGTTCTTTTGCAGGAAAGTAGTCTTTCTGGGAAGAACTTTCGACGGCCGAACCAAGGGCACAAAAGAGGAGAGCGTGCAGCGTATTAAGAAGCTGACAAAGCCCTATGACGTGCATTCTTTACGAGTGTTTCTTGGACTCGCCGGTCACTTCCGCGCGTTCATAAAAGACTATGCAAGAAAAACAAAATGTTTGACCGCACTGACCCAGAAAGGAATTCCATTTGTCTGGTCCAACGAATGTGAGAAGAGCTACCTGGAACTTGTCAAAGTCATCTCATCCGACCCTGTATTGACACTGCCTGACTTTGATTTACCGTTCGAACTATACACCGACGCATCTCACTATGCTGCAGGCGCCATTCTTTATCAACGGGACGAAAACGAGCAAGCTGGGAGAGAGCTTAAAGTCATCGGCTACTATTCCTATACGTTCACGAAAACGCAGGAAAACTACACGACGACAGAAAAGGAAGCTCTAGCCGTCGTAATGTCACTCAGGTACTTCAGAAGTTACCTGGAAGGTAAACATTTCAACCTGTTCACTGATAACCAGGCGTTGACGTACTTATTGCAACTTACGCAGCCAAAAGGCAGAATAGCTCGATGGGTGAGCGAAATTCAGCAATTTAGTTTCGATATAATGCATAGACCAGGCCAGAAGCACCAGGATGCTGACGCACTATCACGTCTCCACGTACCGCAAGAAATTCCTAAACAAAGCATTAACTTGATGAAGCTTTGGGAGGGTACTCAAGAAATGGAACTGCGAAATGGGAAGATGTGCGTCCCAGAACAAAAGTGCCACAAGTCCTGAAGTTATATCACAGCAGTCCACATTCAGGAGGTCACGATGGATTCTCAAAGACCTACCACAAGCTCACACAGAGATTTACATGGAACAACATGAAAGCAGATGTTGCCAGTTATATCAAGACGTGTCATGAGTGTCAGATGGTGAAATCAAAATACAAACCACGCGGAAACAGAATGGTCATGCCAGAATACTCAGCTATACCATTCGAAGTCGTTCACCTTGATTTCGCTGAACTTAAAAAGAAAAGTGAAGGTGTCAAACGAACCCAAGCTTTCCTGGTCGCCGTGGATGAGTGCACGCGCTTTGCGGCCGCCAAAGCGGGGAGAGAAGACGCCAACTGCGTTATAGCACTTTTAGAGAGAGAAATCTTCAAGAACACCAATATCATTGTTGCGGACAATGGACCAGCGTTTAGAAGTGAAAAGTTGCGCAATTGGGCCAATGAAAGAAATATTACGCTTCGATATCCAGCACCTTATCATCCTGAGGCTAACTCTCTCGCCGAACGCTTGATAAGAGACCTGAAAATGTACCTCAAGTTATACCCGGAATTCAAGGGAGGCTGGAAGAGCGCTTTGGAGGCAGCAGTGTATCATCATAACAGGTCCTACACCGCTGGCATCGGGTGCAGCCCACATTTTGCCGCCTTTGGTACGGTTCCTTGGTTACCAGCTGACGAAGAGCTGGGCTTAGTTGGCAGAATTGCTTTGAAGGAACACCCAAAGAGCCAACTACAGCAAAAGAAATACAGAAGTACCATGAAGAAGAATTTTGACCGTCGCCATAGCACAAAGATGCCAGATATCGATCCCGGGTCTATGATATTGGTTAGGAAAGGGTTGGACTCAAAAGTTCCATTCACTGGTCCGTACTTAGTTGTTAAAACGGCTAAGCAACAAGGACTTCTGAAGACATTGTATTATACTGGACCAAATGGAAGGACGGAAGAGGCGTCCGTAGGAAACGTGGTACCATATTACCAGCGAAAGGGGAATGACAGCCGGCCGGGAGAGTGTAGCGATCCACATCGCTAACGCCAGCAAGGAGGGGCCAAGAAAGAAGAAGAGGACGACGAGGTTAAAAATGTCTCAATAAACCGATGCAGTCGCATGGTCTGCATAAAAACTTTACAATATATATATATATATATGTGTGTGTGTGTGTGTGTGTGTGTGTGTGTGTGTGTGTGTGTGTGTGTGTGTGTGTGTGTGTGTGTGTGTGTGTGTGTGTGTGTGTGTGTGTGTGTGTGTGTGTGTGTGTGTGTGTGTGTGTGTGTGTGTGTGTGTGTGTGTGTGTGTGTGTGTGTGTGTGTGTGTGTGTGTTTTACTTGCCTTTAGCGCGAGGAATTTTAAGGCGCCTATACAGCTACTGACCACAACCATTGTTCACATCTTTTGTCTCATGAATTGGCGCTCTTTGGCCATCAAATGGCCCTTGCGCCATTAAACACCACATATCATCATCATCATCATCATCAGTCTGCGCGAAGAAGGCAGTTGTGTGCAGTCTCTGTTTTCACTATTTTTTTGTTTGTTTCTCGCTTGGTTTCACAGTTAACGTGGGTTAATATCGACCGTCGCGAAACGTTTACATTCGAGCCACGTCGTATAGTTATTAGGCACGCCGTAGTGGAGGACTCCGGATGAATATCGACGACCTGGGGTACTTCAACGTACGCAGAAATCCAAGCACACGGGAGCTCTTTGCATTTCGCTCGCACCTGAATGCAGCCGCCGTGGCGGAGAGCCGAACCCGCGACCTCGAGCATAACAACGCTAGACCTCACGCGCTAAGATGCAGCGGTGGGTAGCAGTGGCCTAGCCGGAAACTTTTTTTCTGGGGAGGGAGGGGGGTAGCCATACTTTATGGGTGTTCGTGCGTTTGTATGTATGCGTGTATACACACGCATGCAAAATTGAATCCAGCCGGGGGGGGGGGGGGCAGTGGCTGGTAGGTGGGAAGAGGGGCACGGTGGGAAGACGTTCTTACGTGGACTGATTCTCCCCGCCAGTATTCGTCGTTTCATTTAATTAGAGTCATCGCGCGCGCATGCCTGGAAATCGAGAAACTCGAAAAACGGCTCGTTTCACGATGATCGCTGTAGCGGACGTATGCGCGCGTACACTATATAGTATAATCTCTAGCCCTGCGGCGATGTCTGCACAGCGCCCACCGTATACATATGGTCTGTGGGTGGTTCGATCGTTTTGTTTTCGTTCCGTTCGTGGTATACATCGAACGCAAGGAGACGGTAACGCACACGCCTTGCGTGCGAAGAATTCAATGCACGCAAACGCACGCGCGCGCCGGGGAATTCCTTGCGTGCTTGCACGTGGAGCGACGCCGCACGCACGCACTGGTACGAGAATCGCAAACACTGCTTCGGAGGGGCGTTTCTTCGATTGGCCAGCCCTTCGTTCTTTTTTCCACTTCACAATTGAAAAGTTAGACATAGAAAGGATCTCGTGGCTTGGAGGCAAGTTGGGATTTTCCTCTGTGAGCACGTGATCTCGTATGTAATTGCCATGCCCATATGGCGTATCGAGGCACGTTGAAACCAAAGTGTTGCGCGGTTTCCGCCAAAGAAGTTTAACAATAATGTTTGTTTAAGCCTCCTTGGTTAGCTCTCGTTTATTAGCGCCCATATCGGAACGCGACATTTCCAGTGTTTGGTCTGCGTGGGCAAATCACTCTTGATGGTTTCGATCACCCAAATGTCGTTGCTTTTCAAATCATTTTTGACGCAGAGGTTGGTTTCCTTAATTTCCGAGACCTGCCTGTATTACAGAAGCGTGGGCATTCTTTGTAAGCTCTCGCTCCGGAATGCAGAGCACGCAGACAGCATGCCTCTGAATATTGTGAGGCTTATGGCAGCAACGTAATGGCAAGAATGATATTTATCCGGGCGTTCTGCGTCATCTGCGGGTAGAAAGGCGTGTGGGATGCTTTATTTCGCAAGAAGGAAATTGGAAGTTAGCCTCATTCTACGTGAAACAAACTTGAAAGGTTTTTTACATATAGTTTATACATTTGCTTGTGTAATCTGACGCCATCATCACAAGTATCGCACTGGCAGAATATTATTATTATTTATGTTCACACAAACATGCAAGGCCCCAGAGAACATAGGAAGGGAGAATACTGACAACTTAGTGCCACCTAGGTGTGCACAGCACCTGCCTACTCCGAAATTGCAGACTACTTCATCCTGGACAGTCGAAATCGAACCGTACTCTGTGACAGGTCGCAGTTTGAAACCTTCTGGGTATGCGCGGTGAACCCTGCTGCGCATGCGAGCATGTTAGTTGTCCTCTCTTTTCTTCTTTCTTTATCTACTCTTTCCTTCCCATTTTCCCCTCCCCCTGTGTAGGGTAGCAAACCGGATGCAACCTGGTTAACCACCCAGCCTTTTCTTTGTCTTTCTATCTCTATATCTGTACTCTTTTGGAAAGAAGGAATAAATTGAAGTAACGGAGATAATATGAACGAACGAGGATCGAAAATAGGAAATAAACAAATGACAGAGACTCGGACAGAAATGACTGAAAACATGAAGAAAAGAAATCTCTATACACGTGCGTCCAGATACACTTCGTTCATGAAAGTCAGCAGGGCTCGACGCATGTGCCTGGTGACGTCGGGTAGCATACCCTCTCTGAAACAGGCAATCATCAAAGACCGCATACTTTAGTCTAATCGGTCTATATTCCTCCATTAGCGCGTTGCCTAAAGAATTCAGGGCAGTCCGAGATGAGAAAAAAGAATAGCGACATCAAGTAGCTAAATTTTTAAGTAATAACTGTAATCCGCGCTCAAGTATCTCTTAAATAAAAGGACATTGAAATGAGCGTTGTTGACATTAAGAAGGCAGAAACTTCAACTTAATATCTTTATTTTATCTCTTATGCGATTAATCGCCGCGGATACCTCTGAAAGCCGACGTACGCGTCCCTTCGCCGAGCTTATGACAATGTTAGAATATACGTACAAAGCAATTAATTTAGCAGCTCTTTATTTTAACGCGACAGCGTTAAATAGCTTGTTTCGCAGAAATTCTGGTGTCGGTGTCGGCATCCTTGGTTGTGAGCGTAAGCTCAGCGTTCTCCGTGAGCGAAAAAATACGGACGTGTAGTGGGCACTTCGCTGATTCGCAAAATGAAGAATTATGGCGTAGCGGGCACTTCGCAACTGCACAGCGGTAGGCATTCTAGGATAGCTTGAAACGGTCGGTGTTACGCACACAGGCGTTCCTTTCCTTGCGGCACGGGGTCCACCGAGACGCGAAGCCAGGCTAGAGATTTAGATGGCGATGCTAACGGTGCATGCCCAATTACGCTATCGCGTTCTACTCTTGAAGGTGAAGCTCAAGCACCCTCCAAGTTTTTTTTTACGCACAACACAACAATATCACCGGCTTCCCGATAATATTGGGAACATTACCAATGATTGAATGAATAAACTTTTTTAAAAGTCCGGCGGTTTTCTTCGGGCGAGGCGGGGGGAAGAGGGGATTAACCTCTGTCCCGTCCCACCCTCCGTCGATGATGACGGCGTCAGGTGACGGCTCGAAGTCCTTGGACCAATGATGATTTTTTTTCCATTTTTTTCCCCGCAATCATGTTGGTGAGAATAAAAATGCTTTTCCCTAAGTGTATTTTTGCTGTAAACGTATTTTGTTTATGTTGTATAATTTCACACGTTTGGTTTTCTTTCAGTTATGTATTTTGTACACCAATGCCCCATATTATGGTTTGTGCAGCGCCCTTCCCTTTCCGTCTTCCGCAGCCCCTCGTGATGATGAAAGTAGAGTGTGAAAAAAAAAGCGCGTCAGGTCATATCAGTACTTTTCCAGGTGCAACTACACAAACGAAGTCATGTTTTCAAATATTCACGATGTTTTTAAACGAGTATTCGAGCGCTTTAATCGAGCGCTTCTCACAAGCTTCGATCCCTTGGTAATCAAGGTCGAGTTGTGTTACCCAATCCCTTTTCAGTTCTTCTCAAGTCTTCGCGCCGTCGTCACGGTCGCTTCACACTTTGTCGTATTTCGTTTTTCTTTTTAAGAAGAAAGATAATTCCCTTGAGGGAACACTGGCTGATTGATAATTAACTAGAACGTCTCTCGAATTCTCTTAGCGTTCTCTTCGTTCTTCCAGTCAAATTTCACGATTCTGTTCACAGGTTCTGTATTATGCTCAAATACACACGATAGGTCTCCGCACTCTTGGACTACAGCGAAAGGGGATCGCGAGAGAGCCCGCAGAGGAAGACGAAAATTGCCTTTGGAAAGCCAGACTCCTCCATTTCAATTCACCGAGCGTTTCGCGGCTGGATACGCCATCATTAATAAGAATCGTAGATCGACTTCTTACTCTTCCTTTTTCGTTATCGACTCCCGATTCCGAAAGCCCGGAAAGCGTGCCTTATACAACTGCATCACATAAGGCATCACTTCCCTCCCACATCCCACATCCTCAGGTAGGAAAGGAGAAAGGAAAAAATAATTTAAAAGGAGGTAAGAACGCAAAGACAGTTTTCGTGTTCAATCCGGTGAAGCTCACCGAAACCAAACCGGGTTTTGGATCCCTATTCTATTAAGCGTACTACACTGCATGTCTTCTTTTATATCATTTCATCTTTTTATCTCCTCCTAGGTACAGACGCACAAGTAACAATCATATCTAAGGTTTTCACATTTGCGGTAAATATTTGGCGGTATTTACAAATATTCCTTTAACGCTCACATTAGTTACAGCGTATCCGTGCATGCATTTATGAAATACATAAAGTCGTTCCGGCTGTTGCCTCGGCATGAATGCGGTATATAGCGCTATGTATATCACCAAGAAAAATGACACCGTTCTTCAGAAGTGTCATCAGTAGAGTTCACTATCAAGTTTAAACGAACTCTCTGTCCAGCGTCACCGCTCTTCTTTAATAACCATTCTCTCTGCTTCTTCCAAAGACTTGTCATTCGGTGTAATTGGATGGTAGGATGGAACACAGAGAGAAAAGGTTTCGCCACCTGCCTAGACTCGCATACAAAGAGAGGCAAAGAAATCAAATCAAAAGGCTTTAAAAGCATCGCTCGAGACGTCAGAGCGAAAGGAAGCTGCTCGCGCAGCTAACCCTGATTGGAAGCGAGAACACTGCGGAAGAGAGGTGGCATTCCTGACAGAGCACTTCCGTCACCAGTACCCTAATTGGGAGTGGCCAGCGGCGGGATCATTACAGCCGGGAACCCGCACGTGTGCACTTTAGAAAGCGTTCCGTGTTCCGAATGTTAATTTCGCTACCTCTGATTTGAGCAGGACTGTCGTAGAGAAAGAAGTCCAATACGCCTGCCTCTGAGCAATTTACAGTTCCGGTATATAGAGCAGAAGTTCCAGCGCTCGTAGGCGGCCGCCATGTTTGGCCGACCGAGGCGCCGCGGTGCGAGCACTTCATTGGGGGCTGCTGAAACGCGCTTGCGCACAACACGGTGCACCACGTTTGCGGCTCTCGATCAGTAGCGGGCGATGGCACATTCGCAAGCGCTGCAGCCGCTCAGTCTTCTCTGAATGTCGGAACGTGCATCTTCTTTCATGCGACTACATTTTGTAACAGTGGAATTGTGCCAGGTAGCTTGTGAAACATCGGGAGAACGTTCAGCCACATCGTCACTAAGGTTTGAATAGTTGCAACACCGTGCAGTTGCCCATTCTTCTTTTTTTTTCTTTTAGAACTGTATCATATCAAGAAACGTTTTAAAGTTACGCATTTGCGTATGCTAACGGCCAGATGAAACTTAGTAAGGTGTATCTTCTTTCTTTCTTTTCTTGTTTTCTGAAAGGCAGCAGCGACAGATACTTTCGTGCCGCGCCGTCCGACTTTGCGCTGCACGATGGCTGTTTTGTGCTGTCTCGCAAAACGCAACGGGATGAATTTAATTAGGCGAGTATGTAAGTTTTTACGCAGAACGCTGTAGCTGAGATTACGTGCGGTTTCTAACCGAGATTACTGCGAAAGCATGGCCTGGCGTAGTGTCCGAAGCCTCTTGTATCAAAGCTATAGACGCAGCGCGCATGCCAGCCCCCAACCACTGTGTTCTTAAAGAGCAGAGTCTGCAAAAACACCCCGTCGCACAGGCGCTTTGAATCACGATCAAAACCGACGAAGATTACGTTTGAGTCCAATATTGATTAACTTCGATCCTGACCGAGCGGCGCACACGCGTGCACTTTCTATCGCGACATGCCTCGGTCAGGATATACTTAAGTGCAATTGAACGATCGCCCCTGCAATGACAAGATCCCTGTCACACGGGTACTTTCGATCACGATTGAGCTGGATCAGAATTTATCGCATCGGCCTTCCTTTGCTGACACAGTAAAACTTCGTTGTTATGAAACCACAGGTAAACATGCCCCGCGGCTGTGAGGTTCAAAATACATATGTTCTATGGACATGAAGTTTTAAAAAATGAAACAGTTCGTTACATCGAGGTTTAGCTATGCCTCTTTGAACAAATTTATTGCCAAGGTGGCCACATTCTGAATTTGGGAAGCAAGCACCCGCGTGTTGAAATTTCCGTGCATGTTAATAACTGAAGATTTCCTCCAGTCTGCAGCTGCGGTGGCGCCAGTAAGTTTTCAGGCAAAATTGAGAAACATTTGTTAGTTGGCTTCGCAGTTTGAGAAAATATCTGACGAGGTGCATGGATGCTGTCTGTCTTATTTCAAGGTCCGCCGTTGCCGTTATAGTAATTCAGTTTATTTTTTTCATCCAGCTGGTGGTCCTGTTTTAACCCATTCACTTGCAGGGCAGCCTTTGAATAGGTAGGAAATATGGCCTCCTGAGCAAGAGCACCAGCTCACTTATTACTTATTGAAATCAAGGGTCTTGAAAACATCTAGAATACACGCTGCACAAACACAAGCCGCTCGTGTTGCCGTGAACGTCGCAGGTCTGTTTCATTAGCCGCTTCCTTTTTCGATAGTTGTTCGGGCACCCAACGACGGCGCAGTGCCACCCGGACAAATTTTTATACATTGAACTGCCGTTCCGAGTACGCGGCAAGCAAGCAGCTGAGACCGCTACTTTCTAACAGCTCTGAAAGCACTGACACAAGGGAACACGGGACGCAAGCACGGCTATCACCTCCCGCCTTCAGCAGCCCCCGCCGTCATCTGAACCACCAGGCGGCGCCTGGTATCGAGAGTAGCGGCGCGGCTGACACACGAGGCTAAGAAAAAAATGTGGTATATGTCTCATTGTGCAAGCATTTATGGTGCGTAACAAATGCCTCAGAAACTATCCGCATGGCTACACTAGCACACTAGCACTGGTACAGAACTAGAAAGCGTTGCCGGTAATTACGCTTAGCATACAAATCTAGATGAGTACGAGGACGAGTGAAGTCCTATGCACAGTGCGCGACAGGTGCAAAACACACACACGAAACTCTACAACACTACACAAATAAACGTATTTCAATATAAAGGGTATGGCTAAGAAAGGTCAAAAGCGCCTTCCTCACATGAAATGCGCAGGTGTACTCTTAGTCCATGGTCCAGGAACGTCTTTTAGCACAAAAGGAGACTTCCTTTCAAGAATGTTATTTCCGGCATTAAGGTTCTTTCCAGATAGCATAGCTCGGATGAGCAGATTAAACAGATTTTCTTTGCATACGTTGCATGCAAAACACAGGGGCGAATTCATCTTATTAATTTTCAACACAGAGTACTTAGTGTACTGGTGACACTGTACTAATCCCGACCGAATAAGTGTTCATAGTAGTACCGCTTAGCTTTGTAGTTGTCGCTTAAGCGTCAAAACACACTGCTCACCTACAGTTGTCCCCTCGTGACTTGGCAAGCAAGGATATTCCCCCACTCATTGGTGGCCTGCGCATCTCATGACGTGGTGAAACCTTAAGTTCCACGGCGCGTCAGGTGCCTGAGTGACGAACAACCCCGCAGCGGGCTACACTTCAACAACGGCCAATGCCGCAGGGAGTACGACCGAGCGGGCGCTGCATAAATTCGCCGCCTTCCGTCAATCTAACGCTATTTAATGGAGTAATCCCTTGCTCGCACTGTGTGTCCGTTTCTGTATAAGACTTTCGCCACCCGCGTATTCTGCAAAGCGATAGAAAACAGATTCCATACACCTTCTTCGAGCAAGAGACTAACGTACTGCGTCGACAGGCGAATGTGAACGGCTGTCTGCGAATATGAAGAAGACATATAATTGAACGCTCTCTCGAAACACTGCGCATGCTACGGACGTGTAGCCGCTGCACCATCTGCACAACGTGTGTTCGGGGATACGGTAGTCTTCGCAAATTATTGTCCGAGAAGGACAAACCACAAAACGCGAATACGCGCAGTAGTGCTCGCACAATTATCACACGCGTGGAGGCGCACAAGGACACCGATAACGGCATGACTAATTGGTAACGCGCTGTCTCGCGCAGCAAGGTTTGCCGTATTCAGGCAGCCGGAAGAAAGGCATTAATTCGTCTGCATCATTTATCTGGCGGACCGGTAACTCATACTTCCAGTTTCACTCGAGCTTGCGTTCCCGGTGAGCTACATTTTTCATACGGGCCTACCGTGTTACCGAGGAAAATTACATCACAACGGTACTTTCATGAGCGGTTTGATTTTGCGAGCAGGGCTTTAATGTTTCAGAACGTTACTGCAGCCGTTGCCATGGACTTTGAAAGTACGCGATACTCTAACGACGCGCCGACAAAAATTAAACTCTTCGCATACAAACATCGCTGTTGTACCTCCACGGCCTTTCCCAAGGACGCCCGCATAATCTATTTGGAACTGGCTCGGACAGGGCTGAGGGGTGGGAGTTGGGATGGTTTAGAAGTACTCCGGGGTTGTTTCGCAGTAGTGACCATGACGGTAACCAGAGCCAAGTCAGAAACTGTGCGCTCGAACGCCACTGCACAATCCTGTCTGCTGTTAATTCACGCGTCATGCGCACTGCGTGCCAGTGTATAGGGGTACTCGCGCTATTTAATTGATAGCGAGTACAGCTGTATATTTTTTTCTTTGTTTATTAGTTTTGTGCACAGACATCTAGAGCAAGCTGGGTGGTAACAAATGCAGTCTCGGTACACTCTACAGCTTCAGCTTGCTGTTAGAAAACGCAAGTGTTTGAAATTACGGCCTCTAACCTGCAGCGTCCGTCAACCATCGTCGCAAAGGCAGCTGCAACTGCAGAATGCTTCAAACGAACAACAAAATACGACCCCGGAGCTGTTGTTTTTGCGCGAAAGAGAAATGTGCTTTCCGTTGAAAACCCTGTACCTGGCGCACGCTGCTGTGTGCTTGTGCCGTGCGGCATGCGCATCCGTCGCATGCCGTGCGCGACAGCAGCAGAGGCACGCAGGCAGGCAAGCGTTTCGGGCTGACACTGCACTTCTTTTCCCGAAGGCTACGTCCACGACGCTGCCGAGGCGGTATCGTGCTATCTTAGTGCCAGCGTCCGGCCGGAAACGGCTGCTGCCCCGCGTATGTCATACGCGCATCCATCGAGCCGTCACGACCGCTTGCCGGCCGGCGTAAGAGCCCCCGGTAAGGCAACTCTGCCCCACGTCAGGGCCGCGTTGCACCGAAACCACCGTCGCCGCCGTAGGTACACGCACTGTGAAAGCGTGCGCCGTCGTTCGTCCCATACAGCCGTGCGCGCCGCTGACAGGAAGCAGCTCGCTAAACAAACAGCAGCCCCAGCCGCCGCGCCTGTACAAGCCTACCCTCCGGTCGGGATAAAAAGGGTGCAGCTTCGTGCACGGCGACGACTGCCGTCTCTTTAGTTGAAGGTCGAGACGGACGAGCTTGTTCCGGAGTCAGACGGCATGATCACTTGTAACTGCGGCGACACAACAAACAACTAACCTCGCGATCACCAAACCAGTGTTATAGTATCGAACATTTTGACAACGCCGCTGCTCGTTTATCGCCGCAATAATGACTGTCCGAGCACCGCGTAGAGCGCAACGTCGCTGTGTTATCTACGTGGCTTGATTCGTGCTGCGTTCACGCTGGCGAAATTCTGTGGCGTGAGTTAGTAGTACGGTGTAGCCAACAATCGGCGAGGTGGCGGCCAACCATGTTTGCTTCTGCCAATCGCTGGGCTTGGTCTAAGTGCGACAGCAAACCGCGGAGTTCTGGAAACGTCGTACGCGGCTTAAATTCAGGAAGTAAGCACGCTATACGGATATATGGTACTTATTCAGCAGGCACAACGTCCAATCGTGTTACGCCTTTTCGTACGGCGGTAACGAGCTTTCCCCCAAGAACCAATGACTTCCTCAACCCAGCCTTGGGGTGAAATTTTAGCGTCTGCAGCACTGCACGCTTTTAACTGTTGTAAAATATATAGACCATGCAACGACGACGATGGCCGTGACAAAGCGCTTCGTTCCTCGCCCTCGGCCTCAACCCTCGCTCCCCCCCCCCACCCCCACCCTAGAGACCTTGATGACACACGGGGGCACGCCGGGGAGGTGGTTGTCACTTCCTCCCGTCTGTCTCTGTCGTGCTGTGTTTGTCGTTGTGCGTTTCACGAAGCAGCATGTGTTTGCCGGGCCCGCCCACACGTCGCCGAGGGTAGAGAGAATTCATTGTGCTTTCATCCCGTCCCAATTCGGCGGTGGCAGCTGCAGCCATGTTGCTTCTTTTGAGACATAACGCGCAGCTGATCTGTCATTGTTGTGCACGCGAAGTCGACCACCTGTCCTTGGGCCTGTGTCCGGCCTGTCCAACGTTCGGCTTCTTCACAAGTGAATTATTGAGCTGGTTACGTTCACGTTACAGAGCAGCTATTCGAAAACGCATGCAGGCGTGGGCGTCCTTCATCATAAATGTATGCGCAGAAGTCTCACGCGAAATGATTAAACAGAGCATCCCTTCTTTCCCGAGGCTGGAAAGAATTTCGGCACAAAACACTAAGGATATAGACGCAAGACGGCCCACCGCTGCTGTACCATCTTCCTTCTGTCCTTGCCATACACAACCAATGAAACCAACAGGCAGTTATGCCAAGGAAAGCATAGGATGACGTTATTCGTTGTTTTAGTAGTAGTGTAGTGATTGTGACCTAAATTGAAAGGAATTAAAGTGGACGAAACGGCAGGTTTTCCTTCGATGGGATACCACCGACGGAATTAAAGGGTGTTTTTTCATCCACTGCGTATAAATAAACTTTCCCATAAGTTACTCTGTATAAGAAAATCCCGCAAGGCTGCCAAGACACGCTAAACTAAGTGCACGTATTAAATTACCTTGCATTTATGAGTTACATTGTCTGGTAAAGAAAAATAACTTTGCAAAAGTGGAGCACTGTTATATTCGTGGAATTACGGTATTAGAATGGTGACCCCATATGCACGATATAGCAAAACAGTGCTGACTCTGCCGCAGTACTGCGGCTTTTTTTCCGTCACCCCCATATTTCCATTTGAGAAATAAAAGTTGATTGATTGATTGATTGATTGACTAAGTTGGTTTTATGTTTGATGGGAACGAACAACCATGACGACGACGAAATATGCGGCCAAAAAAAGAAAATAAAGCCTAAAGCAGGAAGACTAACCTGAAAAGCGTGTGAGTGGCTACTCTAGTTTGGGCGAATTGGGAAGAAGAACGACAGGATCACAGGTACTGAAAGGTAAAGATTGCTTACGACAACAATAGACAACAACACGTTGACACAATGACATTACCACGTATCAGTGGTAAGATAGCGCTATTGCAAAACCGATGCACCCTAGTACATCTAAAAATGCACAAAAGTGCATAGCTATACTTCAAAGCTTTCTATGAGTACGGTACATTACGTGACGTAATTGTTTCAAGGTAGTACTCTCAGTGACGGTGTTCTGTCACCTGCATTTGTGTATAACAGGCGCGAATCAATGATAAAGAAAAGAATGTATGTAGCGTGCAGCCGTAGCCAATAGTCGCATTTTATTTACACTGCGTCGTCCGTATGTAGAATCAATAGACGGAAACGGAAACGTACATACAACGATCCTTGAAACGAGATTGCAGTGTGGCGTGACAGGTGTCGAATAAAAAAACGAATGACAAAAGCGCTGCAAACTCGCTGTCGTGTTTCATTGCTGGCAAACCTATTCCCGTTCGTCGACGCGTGTTCCACGGCGTCGTTAAGAACAAGAAAATATATGAAGACGAGGTCTAGGCGTAGAGAAAACTATAGGTTTTAGGTCATTTCGTATGTTCATTTTATAGGCAAATGAGTGAATAGGCGTTCTCACACTTGCTGAGAAGCGAGCGTTCCTTTTTACATATGCGTGGTACTTAAAAGATGTCGGAACCCCTGTACAGCTACCCTGGCTGCTCCAGTGAGGAGAAGAAAGTATACGTAGCGCCTTGATAATTCGTGAAATTTGGGAGTATTGAGTAGAGCACTACTGTTTATTCAGCCACAGTTGCAATTTTCTAACACTTCTGCGTGTCACGCCCCGTTATAGCGTTGCGCCTTACGCGCTGCACTGCCGAGCACGAGGGCGTGGGTTCTGTTCCCTGCCACGGCGAGGGCGAAAGGCAAAAAAAACGTCTGTTCATTTGAGTTTAGGTGCTCCCTGGTGATAAAAAAGTAATTCGAAAGTGCCCAACTACGACATGCTTCATTACTCTACCGTAATTTTTCCACCTAAGGTCTCGGAATCTAGTAGTAAAGAGCTCTGAATGTTAAATCACATTTTCCGTGGCTTTCATT
This sequence comes from Rhipicephalus sanguineus, assembly GCF_013339695.2. Lineage (NCBI taxonomy): Eukaryota > Metazoa > Arthropoda > Arachnida > Ixodida > Ixodidae > Rhipicephalus > Rhipicephalus sanguineus. The sequence continues at coordinate 73,088,568 of NC_051177.1, read as the reverse complement.
TGCATTGGTGGTCGTATGGAAAGCGCGCCAGGAGACTAAAGTGAAGACGGCTGCGTTTAGAACAAGTTCGACGTTTGCGCTTGTCCCTGTGCCCTCGCTTGTGAACGTGTCTTATTTTCGCGCAACCTTTTATTTTCAAGCATGATCGACGCTGCCGTCGCTCGAATGAATGTTTCGGGCACTAAAGTAAGGCAAGTAAACCGAAGCGATTAATAGAGTCGACACCCGCCATGGTGGTCACCATGGTGCTTGACTGCTGACCTGAAGGTCGCGGATTCGAATCCCCGCCGCGGCGGCCGAATTTTCGATGGAGGTGATAATGTTTGAGGCCCGTGTACTTAGATTTAGGTGCACGTTAAAGAACCCCATGGAGGTGGTCGAAGTTTCCGTAGCCCTCCACTACGGCGTCCCTCATATAATCATATCGTGGTTTTGGGACGTAAAATACGAACGATTATTATTATTAAAAGAGTCGATAGCATAAGGGTCAGGCGAGCTTTATGTCAACGAGCTCTATCTAGAGGCGCGTTCAATATATTTTTTGTTTCTTGAAAGAACAGCCATATTTACGATTTCGACCAATCTTCCCATGAACGTGTCTCTAAATCAGGTGGCTGCCGTCGCAAAAATAGAAGTCGCTGTCTTTAATGCCACATGGCCCACTGAACGCGAGCCAAGCGTCTTGTACATGCAGTCGGTCGCATCATTAGCGGGGAGTGTGAGTATACAGCGGGAGATATCCGCTTATCTTGGGACAACACTACACCGACGGTGTACGAGAACTCACGTTCTCTTATCGCAACGCGCGATTTGATCTATCACTTCCAAAAAGGGCTGCCGCACGGGCCTCAGTAGCACTCTCGTCTCGGCGTTGCACTGACTTCAGAGACGTGAACGGCAGACGAAGCACATTAATAAGCGTCATTTGCATGCACACTGGCGACTATGTATACACAAGGACTCCGGCTGCGCCGACAGGCACCACTCTGGTGCCGTATAAAGGCTGGGCACGAACGTGCTTTGCGGAGGATGCTACGGAAAGTGCAACAAGGGACACAAAACTTGAATATAGAGAACCATGGTTATGTTTAAGGACACAGCTTTACACTGGAGGAAACACAGCATTAAGGGGAAAAAAGGAATAAGAAACGAGAAGCAGAGGACGGAGCGCTGAACTTGTAACAAGTTTGTTTTCGTAAGCTCAATGTCCATGTTCCCAGGCAAACGAACAGCAAAAGAAATATGAAGAAAACAGCACAATGACGCACTTCTCTCATTCCCGATGTATTGAAATCAACATTATTTATTAATGATGCAATTTGTGTCTAACAAAGACACGATCCCTTGTTCCATGCCCCTTCTTTCGTTCGTGTCCGATTGATAGCTATACCTAAGAGTGATGCTTCTGTTGAGGTAACAGGTAGTTGTTGGCTGTGCAAGCGATTTTGAAGCCAAAGATTGGTGGCAGGAGCATCGACTCAAACGTTTCATGTGTTCTGTAAGAATAATAATATCTGGGGTTTTACGTACCGAAACCACGATATGATTGTGAGGCACGTCGAAGTGGAGGACTCCGGAAATTTCGACCATCTCGTGTTATTTAACGTGCACTGACATCGCGCCTTACGAAGTCTATTTCATTTTTAGTTTCGCCATTAGGACTCCTCCACGTCCACTTACGAGTAGCCCGTTTTCTGTAGAAGGTATTCAAGGTCCGTAAATTATTGCGTTCTGCGAACTCTACTAGTAACTCCCCTCTGGCGTTTCTAGAGCCGATGCCATATTCCCCAAATGCATGATCTCGAGCCTGCTTCTTGCCTACCTTTGCATTAAAGTCGCCCATCAGTACAGTATACTGTGTCTTTACCTTACTCATTGCTGATTCTACGTATTCGTAGAAGCTTTCAACCAGTTGATCATCATGGCTAGATGTAGGCGCGTAGGCCTGTACCACCTTCATCTTGTACCTCTTATTAAACTTAATTACGATACATATCACCCTCCCAATAATGCTACAGTATTCCTCTATATTGCCAGCTATATTTTTATGAATAAGGAACCCCACCCCTAGTTCTCTTCTGTCAGCTAAGCCACGATAGAATAGGGCGTGTCCGTTCTTCAGCACGGGCATTGTACAAGATGTGGAAGTAGTTAACAAGACCCGATGCAGTGACCATAGAATGATAAGATCTAGAATTCAACTAGACTTGAGGAAGGAACGGCAGAAACTGATACGCAAGAAGCCGATTAATGAACTAGCTCTGAGAGGGAAAGTACAGGAATTCAGAGTTTCACTTCAGAATAGGTACGCGGCTTTAACCGAGGAAACCGACCTTAGGGTTGACGCAATGAATGATAATCTGACTAGTATCATTAAGGAGTGTGCAGTGGAAGTCGGGGGTACAGTCGTTAGACAGGACACTAGTAAGCTATCCCAAGGGACAAAAAACCTCATTAAGAAACGTCAAGCCATGAAAGCCTCAAATGCAACAGACAAAATAGAGCTGGCGGAGCTTTCGAAGTTGATCAATAGCCGTAAAGTAGCCGACATAAGAAAGTATAATATGGAGAGAACTGAGCATGCTCTAAAGAACGGAAGAAGCCTCAAAGCTATGAAGACAAAACTGTGCATAGGCAAAAATCAGATGTATGCATTACGGAACAAGGAAGGCAAGGTCACAACCAATATAGATAGAATAGTTGAGGTAGCGGAAGAGTTCTACAGAGATCTGTACAGCAGCCGAGACAGTCAGGATGATAGCGTAAGAAGCAGTAATAGCCCAGAGGAATCTGACATCCCACCAGTATAGAGAAATGCGCGGAATACAACCAACCCCTATACATAGCCTTCATAGACTACGAGAAGGCATTTGATTCGGTGGAGACATCAGCAGTCATGCAGGCACTGCGGAATCAGGGCATCGACGAAGCCTATATAAACATAATGGAAGAAATCTACAACGAATCCACAGCCACTATAGACCTTCATAAAGAAAGCGACAGAATCCCAATAAAGAAGGGCGTACGGCAGGGAGACACGATCTCTCCAATGCTATTCACCACGTGTTTACAGGAGGTTTTCAGGGCCCTAGATTGGGAAGAATTAGGGATAAGAGTTAATGGAGAGTATCTCAGTAACCTGCGATTCGCTGATGACATTGCATTGATGAGTAACACGGGAGACGAATTACAGCTCATGATTACTGAACTGGATACGGAATGTAGAAGAGTAGGTTTGAAAATTAATATGCATAAAACTAAAGCAATGTGGAACAATCTTGGCAGAGAACAGCGCTTTGTGAGGTGGCGAGACACTGGAAGTTGTAAAGGAGTACGTCTACTTAGGGCAGGTAGTAACCGCGGAGAGTGAATAACTAGAAGACTAAGGATGGGATGGGGCTCATTCGGCAAACATTATCAAATCATGAATGGTAGTCTACCACTATCCCTCAAGAGGAAGGTATATAACAGCTGCATCTTACCGGTACTTACTTACGGAGCAGAAACCTGGAGACTTACAAAGAGGATTCAACTTAAATTGAGGACGACGACGCAGCGAGCGATGGAAAGGAAATTGATAGGTGTAACCTTAAGAGACAGGAAGAGAGCAGAGTGGGTCAGGGAACAAACGGGGGTTAAGGACATCATAGTTGAAATCAAGAAGAAGAAATGGATATGGGCCGGGCACGTAGCACGTCGGCAGGATAACCGGTGGTCATTAAGGGTAACTGACTGGATTCCAAGAGATGGCAAACGCGTGAGGGGGAGACAGAAAATTAGGTGGGTAGATGAGATTAAGAAGTTTGTAGGTATAACGTGGCAGCAGAAAGCACAGGACCGGGTTGATTGGCGGAACATGGGAGAGGCCTTTGCCCTGCAGTGGGCGTAGAAAGGCTGATGATGATGATAATAATAATGATGATGATATCGCACAGTACACGGGCCTCTAGCATTTCGCCTCCATCGAGAGGCGACCGCCGCGGCTGGGATCGAGCCCGCGACTTTCGGGTCAGCAGCCGAGCACCGTAACCGCTGCTCCACCGCGGCGGGCTGTTATTCAAGAATTTCTTTTAGACTTGAGTATGGCTGCCTCATAAAGTAGAATCATATAATGCACAATTTGTTGCAAGCCCGCACGCGGGCGCGCACATCACACAGCACACACAGAAGTGCGCGCCAGGCGTGTGTGTGTGTGTGTGTGTGTGTGTGTGTGTGTGTGTGTGTGTGTGTGTGTGTGTGTGTGTGTGTGTGTGTGTGTGTGTGTGTGTGTGTGTGTGTGTGTGTCTGTGTGTGTGTGTGTGTGTGTGTGTTTGTGTGTGTGTGGTGTGTGTGTGTGTGTGTGTGTGTGTGCAACGTTACCAGAACAAACTCAGTTTAAAAGCTCCGCCGGAGAGGCGGTCCGCGTGGCGGTCGTGAGAACTAGTGGCGCTGCAGTCACGTCTAGCTCCTGCTGCTGGCGCTTGTTGTGATCGGCGCCGCCGATGTACGAGCGCACGTGGGTTACAGCGTCGTCTGCGCTTTGTTAGCTCGTCATTTTTGCGACTGTTCTTGACCAGGCTTAGCGTCTTGTACGAAGACACGTGCATGATATACGAAGCGTAACGAGAGCGAACAGATTCACAGTGCGGTGTGCCGACTTGCTTTGCGCCGGGCTGCAAGAGCGGCTACCGCAGCGACGAGTCCGCTTCACGACACTTCTTCGGACCTCCAAAAGACTCTGCGCCATTCAAGCTTTGCATCGCAAAGATAGAAAGCTTACTGCGAAATGCAAGGTCTGTGACGTTCATATTGAGAGTGACGACATTGTTAAGCGCTATCATCGTGTCGTTGCGGGACAAGAAGTTTTGATACCACGTGGAAAGCGGGAACTCGCGCCCGGTGCCGTGCCGCGTTTGTTCCCAGCACTTCCACCCCACATTTCAAAGCCAAAATGTTCGGGGTTTAGGCGCAAATCCCCCCCCCCCCCCCAAAAAAAAAAAGAACGCACGGCGTCCCGCGAAAGCCCAGTGCCCAGTTTGGAGGAGCCGCCAGAAATAGAACAACAAAGCGAAAGGCAGGCGATTACCTATATACACTACCGAGACTGAGAGTTGCATCACACTGACATTCGATTAGTTGTCAGCTGTCGCTATGACTTTAAAGCAGTGGATTTTCGAAAGATTTTACGTCGAGGTATCGAACAAGATGTGCGGAATATTTTACACTCGCCGGCTCGGGAGTGGGCTGCTTTCACACGGTACACATACAAAAGACGAGGACCAGCGCTGGTCCTCGTCTTTTTTATGTGTACCGTGCCAATTTTTTTGCGCTGAGCAGTTTAATAATAGAATACCAACTAACCCAATACCACGCTTTGCTTCGGGAACGGAGGCTTACTTGTGCAAAAGATAATTGTAGTTGACGAGCAGTTTAAAAGCACACTAAAGAGAAAAACGATTTTTCTCGCATTAGTAAAGTAGTTTTCCACGATACCAAAAACACCACGCTTTCTGCGCGAAGACGCTTAATAAGCGAGAAAACGCGCAAAAAGAAAATACAGGTGGCGACGCCACCTTGGAATTCCCGCACCGTTTGCCGTGACGTCACATATTACTGACGGCGCCTGCTTGGGCCTACGTAGTTCCTAATCGGTTAAATCGAAGTACATTTTCCTCTGAGGGGGCCAGAGACTTGGCATAACGAGTTTGTGGAAATTTCGTCGAGCCAGTGGCGCCAAATTACGTTAAATGCTCTTTGAAGTCTTTCACGTCACGAATTACAAAGTTCGGCGCGAAATTTAAAAATGAAGCTTTGAACTTGCTTTTCTCCTCTAATAATAAACCTATGGTGGTGAAATAAACTACACATGAGTTCTCCGAACACACTTTATCAATCTAAACCAATTCATTGTTTCTCTTTAGTGTCCCTTTAACTGCTTAGTGAACGGCTACAGCACGAAACGCAAACAGCTGTCGTACAGTGTAAGAAGTGCTGCGGGAATGGAACATCTGCTCGGTGAAGTTGAAAAACTGAAGTTGAATACTGACGATTCTTCTAGCGACAGAGTACGCGCGAATAACAGCTCGGTGCTCACATCACGGCCGATCTGTTCGAATTGTTTAAGGCACCGGAGAAGGATGCGACGTAGAAAGATGAGACACCGAAAATACAAATATCCAATGAAAAATTTGCTCAGAGACGACATCTATTCGATGTAATCGCACACTGAGATTTCATTTACATAGTTCTCGTAAAATTTCCCGATTTTGGGTCATTATCCCTTTAACCGTCGCGAAAACGTGTCTTGTAAATATTTCAAAGCATTGGTGATGTTTTTCGAGAAAGTTTTTTCAATTAATTGTAGAAATATGAGTACTGTTTTTCTAGAACGTTTTTGTATCTGGAGTAGGTACGCTTCTTTGTACACTATAAAGGCTTTTACAAACGTGTTGGGTTGTTCTTGGTCTAGATTAGACGGCAGCGGCTAAAATTGTGTTGGTAGTTATAAAAATTACGCTAAAAACCCTCATTCGCTTAGAAACTCATATGCTTGGAAGTTAAGCGCAATGTAAACAGCTCAAATATTGTCACAGGGCCGTGACGTCGACGAAGGCAGCAGTCAGCAGGTCCCAGATGAAACTTATTATTTGGCCGAACTTGTGGCCGGGAAACTGAAAGTCAAACTACAGCAATACACTGATAGCGGCGAACAGAGCGTCGACCGTCGATCAACTGACAAGCGGTCAAGCGCGTCGGCTTTTATACCGGCGCTATCGAACTTCCCCGCGATATTACTGGTGGCGGCGTTATCTCTCGACAAAGCTGGAACATTCGCGTGCGGCGCGCAATCTTATCAAAACGATCTACTACAAATGCGAAGCTTCTCGAACACTGCTTCGCAGACAGCGTCGAGCGTTGATAACCGTCATTGCTGGTCAAACCCGAGCACATCAAAATAAAACAAGAAGTGGGCTTGGCAATATAGACCGAACATCGATTCTTAGCCAATCAATGAACAACGCACGCGGGCCAATGCATACAGACGACCTTTTGCATATCCACCTAAGTATCCACCTAACTAGTACAATAAAGAAGTTGCCGCGAGCAACTGCGCGGCGGACCGCAGCGTTATGCCGTGGCAGCAGACGACGCGCCGATAGTGGCGCAAGACGGAACTGCAGCGCCGCTAGTTCTCGCGACCGCCGTTCGGACCACCCTCCTCCGCTGGCGGAGATACGGAGCTTTGAAACTGAGCTTGTTCTAGTAACGTTGGTGTGTGTGTGTGTGTGTGTGTGTGTGTGTGTGTGTGTGTGTGTGTGTGTGTGTGTGTGTGTGTGTGTGTGTGTGTGTGTGTGTGTGTGTGTGTGTGTGTGTGTGTGTGTGTGTGTGTGTGTGTGTGTGTGTGTGTGTGTTCAGAGCTCTCGCTGCACAAGGGTCCCGCTTAGTACCAGTTTATCGTCACATAATATCGAATACAAGTTACACATGAACTAAACAAACAGCTTGGAAAATCGACGAACCCAGCCTTGAAAGACGCGTGCACAAGACGAGAAGTTTTGACGACCACATCTCTTCTTGTGTACGTGTCTTGTGTACGTGCACGACCACAAAACTTCTCTTCTTGTGTACGTGTCTTTCAAGGCTGGGTCCGTCGATTTTCCAAGCTATGTACCAAAAGGCGCAACATCAGACTCTTTTAAACAAACAGTTCGGATATAACCGTTTTTGACTGTTTACAAAAGCTCAACATCATGTTAGCCACTTCAAGATACTTTCGTGACTCTCATGAGTAACCTAATACAACCTAACTAACGATGTTATGGAAACTAACAATGCTGTTCTATCGCGGGAGTGCACAGTACGCTTCAGAGACGATGGCGCACTTTGTTTACAGGCAGATAGCGGAACGCTAAACTGAGATATCGATTTCTTACAGCGACACTGAGCGCAAGTGCAAACCAATCACACAATCTGCCGACGCAGCAGTGTCGATCGTCAAAACATCGGCCGTCGTCTCGCTTTTCTAATGCTGCCTGCTGCTGCTGTTGTAGCTGCTGTTGTATGTTTTATTCTTAATATTTCACTTATCTTTTTGTCGCACCACGAGCATTCTATCTGAGATTGAAAGTTTTCCGCTCTGTCGGCGTTTATTTATCCGTCCTTTCATATTGCTTCGGCGGTATCTGAGCGGAAGGTCCACCGTGACAAGACAAAGCACTTTAGCGTCCCAGTAGCGCACCTCCCTAGCGTCCAAGTAGCGTCATTCCGATACTGCTTATCTTTACATCATCTCTTAAACTCTTATCTATTTACTTTTTATTTCTAATCTACACTCCGCTCGACTGCTCTTGCGCTGCCGACCTCGGTTAAAAAAACCCTCTATCAGCACTGCTGCCTTACCGAGCACGGGAAGTACAGCGGCCTCCTAGCTTTTTAAGCGCCGCCGCGTTTGCCAAGCTTGGGTCCGCGCCTCCCTGTTTGCTTCTCAGGGAGAAGAGCACATCCTTGCGGAAACCTCGCAGGTCCTTCAAATTGATCTTGCTTTCGAGGTGTTTGCTTTAGAAGTCCCCTAGCACACGCTCTGCTGCTTAAGATCCTAACCCATATACGTGATCTTTATTTTTTTTTAATCGTACTGTGTTTCTTGCTTTTTCAACGGGGTATTTTTTCTGGGGCAATCCTGGATTTTTCGATGCAGCTAACGCTCACCGGGTTGTTGTTGTATTTAGCACTTTACGCGCGATCTTCACAAAATCACTGACGCGATGTTTAACTTCTTTGTTTTTTTTTTCTCTGACGCACGTGTGTTTGTGTTAGCGCGTGAATGTAGCTACGACTATACGTCTGTGTCTTGTTGCCGCGGCTAAGGAGAGATATAAAAGAACAAAAAAAGGCGGGCTTTTAAATCGAGCAGACGAAGACGACTTCTCATCGTTGCCGCTTCGTCCTTGCCCAACATTCCAGCTTTTATTCTTTAGTTCTGCTTTTTTTTTTTTATCGGATGTCCCAGATTATCTAGGTTTTTCCTTACCTTCCCTAAACACTAACACCACATAGACACACACGGATCCATCGCCGTTCCGTCTTTTATTTGTCCGTTCTTTGTTTCGTTGCAGTTTTCGCTGCTCAGGTGGCACCCTGCCCTGTGAGGAGGTCCTGGGAAGATTAGTTGAAAAGCGCTCGGCCCGTCGTTTCTGGGGCTCAGCGTGTTTACTCTGCCTTTTTGCTTCTTCTGCCGCTGGCGCGTGCACTCCTCAAGAGTGTTTGCCGTTCTTGATTTCTTCGTCTCTTCCCATTTCTTCCTCTGCTCAAATGCTTCTACGGCATACGCACCCGCCTAGCCTCTGCCAGACGTGAGTCAACACTCAAGGACCCACCGGCTCCCCGATCACGCCCTCTATACCCCAGGGATTCAGCCGCCCTTCGTTCAACGTTCGATGCCTCCGCGTGTTCCAGCAACCTACAATGCTTTTCTTCCCGAAACCTGGACTGCTATTCGAAGCCCTTCCGTGTTGTGTCTTCTGTTGCGTCAACCTTCTTCCTTATATGAGTGAGCGCAGCCATTTCCTTTTTTTTTCACTCCGTTGCGGCTCTTTTGGCCGAACGGAGCTTCTTTATGCAACCTTCCGCAATCGTTTCACTCGCAGCCGGCATTCCTCTCGAAGCTTCTTTAAGCCCTGAAGGAGGAAGGAAGGCTGTATTTATATACGCGCGTCCCTTGCGTAAACGCGTGCCCCTTGCGTAAACGCGTGCCTGCGTATGTCTGTGTTTGGCGAGCATAAGAAAATGACGAATCGCAGGCAACTGCAGCGGGAGACAAAAAGAAAAAGCAATGGGGGAAAAAAGGGGGAAGAAGCGCTGAAAGACGTGCGAAGCGAGCAGCGAGCGTGTGTTTGCTCTGAGGGGCTTCTTTGATGCGGCTGCTACTTAGAAGCGAAGGAGGCGTAAGGAAGGAGGGACGCCGCTCGACGGCATGAGCGAAAGAAATCTGCACCCAGCTGACGAATACAAAATCCCTCTTCTAGTTCCGTGTGCACCCCAGGCGTCAACTGGTGGCTGCGCGGCTCCTCTCGACTTTCATCTGTTTTCGCTGAGGCGCGCGAGTTTTTTTCGTATCGCCCCGACGGTCCGGCACCGTTTCCTTCTTTCTCATGGCTCGATTTTTCCCCCGTTACTTCTTTGTTTCTTACGTCCGTTTTTTTAGCACTTCAGCGCCTGCTTGGCCTTTCGTTCGTTTCACATATGGGAACATGTCAGGTACGAAATATTCACTTGACTGATTTCATACATAAATTGACTTTGGAGACGAAGTTATTTTCGTCCCTGTGTGTATCGAGTACATCGGCGTTCGCCTCTTCTTCCCTTCTTTCTGTTTATGTGTGATCATCATTAGATAAAAAAGTAAAGAACAAAAATCTAAAGGCAATGAGAGTCGAAACAGTCAACCTCTGAAATTGTGATAACCACGAAGACGCTACTGAATGCAGGTGGGTCAAGCCGTAGCCTGTGAGTCTTCCAAAGCACACTGTCTAAGCAGTCCGCCCACCGCCATGACACAATTAATGCTCCAAGATGAGACTGCTTATCGTTGCCAGTCGCAATCCACATCATTTAAGAAATTCATCAGGAGGCGGGAAACCTCTTACTTGAATATTTAGAGAGACAGAGAAAGGCAGGGAGGTTAACCGGAAGATAAATATCCAGTTTGCTACACTGCACTGGGGGAGAGGTAAGGGAGACACAAAATAAATAAGGAAAACAATTCAAGAAACAATGCAAGAGAGAGATAGGTAGAAACACACACAAATATGGGAGGGTCACATCGACTTCGGGCAATCGATATTGGAATGGCGGAACGACCTGAATATCGAGTGTTATCACAGGAACGAATACTATCTGAGCTGGCATATGGGCTCCCTCGGCGAATAAGTGCTTTCAACAAAACGAAAAAAAAGGCACTTCGTAGCTTGTACTCATATACGGCACTACAACAAAAGATGCTCAACATCCCCTCGAGTCCTACGGGCCTTACAC